>NW_026907997.1:0-269094 GCF_033978785.1 Entelurus aequoreus
AACAAATTAACCTTTTAATAGGGACCCAAACAAGTTTTGCATTGAATATTGAACAAGCAAGGCTTATATAACTTTATAGTGACATGCAAAATGGAGTTTCAAATAATAATAATAATAATTAAAAAATATCAATTGCATATCAAATACAATTTAAATAAAAATTGAATGCCTCTTTTCTATTTGCAGCCTTCTGAGGTAAATATCAACATTAACTTTTTCCACAGGCTAATAAATTTGAAAATAAAATAACAATGAATAAAACAACCATTCAGGACTTTAAACTGCTCAGTTTGCAACACACTGATCTAATTTGATGTGCCCAAGCCAGATACCTAGCATCTTTTTTTAGATGCTAGTTCTTTAATGTCGGGGCTCAGGCTTTGAGCTGAGGCAACTTTCATTATCGAACGAAGGTGTTCAACAGTCATATCTCGTACACCCAATTCTAACATCATTCACACCCAGTCACAAGATATGTGCAGCTTCAGCACGCATACACAAATGAATGCAACGCATACTTCATCAACAGCGATACAGGTTACACTGAGGGTGCCAGTATAAAAAACTTTAACACTGTTAGAAATATACGCCACACTGTGAACCCACACCAAACAAAAATAAAAAACACTTTTCGGGAGAACATCCGCACCGTAACATAACATAAACACAAAAGAACAAATACCCAGAATCTTTTGTAGCACTAACTCTTTCGGGACGCTACAAAATACACCCCCGCTACCACCAAACCTCCCCCCCCCCCCCACACACACACACACCTTGTAGCGTCCCGGAAGATTTAGTGCTACAAAGGGTTCTGGGTATTTGTTGTGTTGTGTTTATGTTGTGTTACGGTGCGGATGTTCTCCCGAAATGTGTTTGTCATTCTTGTTTGGTGTGGATTCACAGTGTGGCGTATATTTCTAAAAGTGTTAAAGTTTTTTATTTGGCTACCGTCAGTGTAACCTGTATCGCTGTTGATGAAGTATGCGTTGCATTCAATTGTGTGTGTGTTGGTGCTTCTGAGTAACCCCTGGCTGCAGCCCGCAGATCGAGGAGGGGCTTATTTTCTCTCAATGTGGGCGGGCTCAATGTTGAGCCCGCGGGCTCCATCTGGTGGCGGAGATCCGAATGTGGAAAAAGGTTCATGTATTTGATAGACTTAGACATTCCTACTTTTAACTTGTCAAATGTGTTTTTTTACCATGAAAATATATATATATATATATATATATATATATATATATATATATATATATATATATATATATATATATATATATATATATATATATATATATATATATATATATATATATATAAACCATAGCATTTACCATGAAAAAAAAAGAATAATAATTATATATAAACCATAGCATTTCCAAAAGAGTATAGACACATATTATTTTGCACACTCAATTATATTAGCTAAGTCAAATAAACCAAAGACAGAATACTTTGCATCATTGATTTTATTTTTCACCCCAGGTTAAAAATGTTTGATCTGTAAAGAAAAAAAAAATGTTGTAGCCTAGCCAAATACATTCCTTAAGCTTCCATAAATGTTTAACAATGGCAAGTATCAAGGTATTTTTCTGGCCCATAACAAGCAACCCTGTTCCCTGTTTCCAGTTCTGTTCATTTTCCACTGTCTAGAAAGGAAACCGATTGCGGTTCTTATAGGCACAATAACAATGCAAGATGTAAAACTAAGGTAATTGAAATAAGTGGAGGAATTACGCTTTAGTCTAGCAATAGTTGACTACAAGACTAATTAATCACATGACCTCTCACCTGTAGCCCTCCTTGCACTCGTCGCCGTTTTCTGTCCTGCAATCGGTCTTCTTCAGACCTTAGTGATTTAATGACAACATACATTCACTATGAAAACATTCATGTTGGTCTGTTGACCGTGAGTAAAACATTTTTTTTGTGATTTGTGATATTCAAAGCACTTACGGCATGGGGAAGTTCTGCAGGAGAGCGAGACACCACCATCTCCTAATTTGCAGCATGTTTTCCTTTGAAGAAGGAAATGCAGGAAGAT
This sequence comes from Entelurus aequoreus, assembly GCF_033978785.1. Taxonomy (NCBI): domain Eukaryota; kingdom Metazoa; phylum Chordata; class Actinopteri; order Syngnathiformes; family Syngnathidae; genus Entelurus; species Entelurus aequoreus. Next base: position 2,045 of record NW_026907997.1, read on the forward strand.
GTTAATATCCATCCATCCATCCATTTTCTACCGCTTATTCCCTTCGGGGTCGCGAGGGGCGCTGGAGCCTATCTCAGCTACAATTGGGCGGAAGGTGGGGTACACCCTGGACAAGTCGCCACCTCATCGCAGAGATGTTAATATGTTGTAAAAAAAATAACACCTTGTACACTAAGCATAATGTGTCACGATTTACACATACCTCTCTGAAATCACAATTGGCCCCCATTACAATGTACAGAGTGTACTGTAAGCCAAGAGGTACTGCTTAATATAATGTCAGGCGTATTCCCAAGGATACATTTTTTTCAATACAAATTAATGTGGTTTTAATGTAGCAAGCAAACATTTTGACAGACAACAGCAATGCTATAACATGCTGATTTGGTCTTACCATCAAAACAAACACGCCACAGTTGTTGGAGCACCCTTGCTTTGTTAGGCCCTGAGGTGTGAACAATGTATTTTAATAAAAGTATGGCAAGAAAATAGTAAAAAGTTAGCAAGTGCTATTATGTAATGTCTCACCTGGACATCATTCACACCAAGCTCTCTCCAGGGGCCAGAAGAGAGGCTGTGAGCAACGTGTCTGTACAAATAATAAGCGAAATAAAAGTCACTCAACTTCAATCAACTTTTGATTGAAAAGCACGCATAAACGCTTGGAACAAAGCCTGAACTGAATAAGGAAAAGGTTGGAACTTGATGTGTCATTTTCCGAAATGTCAGCATCACAGACACTATCGTTGACCACGCGCATGTACCGCCGCATGCTAGCTAGCTAAGTTTTCTTCTTTTTTGTCATAGTCATCATAAAAGATGATAACTTGCAACATATGTGCTACGACTTGCAGCAATGTATTTGCGTATGTTAGACACATGCGAAGTCATAGTTGTATGCCTAATGCATCGTTTAAGTGTGCTTTCCCTAAATGCACAAGAGTTTTTTCCAACTTCTCAGCCTTCAAAACTCACAGCCGTCGTCATAAATATGGCAAGAGTAGGACTGATATGTATAGCGCAGAAGGTTTACCTTTTAATATTGTCTCATGTAGCGCGAAGTGCGATGATATACGGGCCCTTCTCCTGCATTTGAAAAGTCATATTACCGAAGGTAGGACAGTTACGTGCCCCTTCAGTCAATGTGAAAAAAGATTTACAGTTAAGTCTACTTTCACATCGCACGCGTCAAGGAAGCACTACGGCTACACTGAACGAAGTTTGACTTGATCAACAGCAAATCCAAGCAGCTCTTGTGTTATTAACACTGATGATGACTATTGTGATATGCAACTTGAGAATTCAGGATATTCCTGTTATGAAGACATGGAGGTCTACTTGCATTAAAAAAATGTTCACAGCACTGAAAAAAGGTTGAGAACCACTGCCTTAGGACAGTGGTTCTCAACCTTTTTTCAGTGATGTACCCCTGTGAACATTTTTTAAATTCAAGTACCCCCTAATCAGAGCAAAGCATTTTTGGTTGAAAAAAAGAGATAAAGAAGTAAAATACAACACTATGTCATCAGTTTCTGATTCATTAAATTGTATAACAGTGCAAAATATTGCTCATTTGTTGTGGTCTTTCTTGAACTATTTGGAAAAAAAGATATAAAAATAACTAAAAACTTGTTGAAAAATAAACAAGTGATTCAATTATGAATAAAGATTTTTACACATAGAAGTAATCAACTTAAAGTGCCCTCTTTGAGGATTGCAATAGAGATCCATCTGGATTCATGAACTTCATTCTCAACATTTCTTCACAAAAAAAGAAATCTTTAACATCAATATTTATGGAACATGTCCACTACGCTTTAACCAAGCCTCCATTGTTTTCTACATGGATAGTTGATTGACAGTTGGTGCCGTGTGGCACCGCCAGGTAGAGTCAAACCATCATGGCATGGGGGAAACTCTGGCTTTATGGTAATGAATGGAATAGCCTACTTGATTAGTTGTTCAGTTTATGAACTTACATTCATATTTTGTCGAAGTATTATTCAATAAATATATTTATAAAGGATTTTTGAATTGTTGCTATTTTTAGAATATTTAAAAAAAATCTCACGTACCCCTTGGCATACCTTCAAGTACCCCCAGGAGTACGCGTACCCCCATTTGAGAACCACTGCCTTAGGAGACTAGATGTAAACAGAGGAAAGAGAGAGCGAGTGAGGTGGCCATTCCAAATACTTTTAAAATGCTACCCATATTGGATACTGTTTAGGAACATAAACTGCATTTCTTGACTGTACCAGTTGCTGGTGACAAAGTCACAATAAAACGTTGGATGATCAGCATGGAAGGTGATGTCATCTGCAAAGGCGTCCAACCTAGCTTAATCTCAGGGCTTGCTGCCCTTCTTGCCACCTACTATGTGTTCAACTTGGAATACCAAGAGGAAGGTCCTCGGACATTGGAATTTGTTCAAAGGTAAATCCTCTTGATACTGTTAAAATACTGTTAGGATATTTTATTTTATATTTCTCACCTCACTTCAGGAATTTGACTTGTCATTTCCCCAATTGTGTGCCAATGATCAATGACTCTTCTGTTCCTTTGTGTACCTTCTTATTAGGGACCGAAGCACCAGTTTGACTCTAGGATACAGAGAAGGTAGGTAATGTGCAGGTAAAGATATGTTGACTGGGTCAAAGAAGGAAGCACCTGTTTGACCCCAGGATGCAGAAAAAGTAGGTAATTTGCAGGTAAAGATATGTTGACTGGATGATGGCAGGAAGCACCAGCTTGACCCGAGAATGCAGAGCAAGTAGGTAATGTGCGGGTGAAGATATGTTGAATGGGTAAAGGCAGGAAGCACCAGTGTGACCCCACCATGCAGGGAAGGTAGGTAATGTGCGGGTGAAGGTATGTTGAATGGGTGAAAGAAGGAAGCGCAGGTGTGGTCGAGGCCATGCAGACAAGGTAGGTATGTGCAGGTGAAGATATGTTGTATGGTGAAAGAAAGAAGCACCAGTGTGACCCAAGGATGCAGGGAAGGTAGGTAATGTGCAGGTAAAGATATGTTGAATGGGTGAAGGCAGGAAACACCAGCTAGACGCCAGGATACAGAGAAGGTAGGTAATGTGCAGGTAAAGATATGTTGAATGAGTAAAGGCAGGAAACACCAGCTTGACTCCAGGATACAGAGACGGTAGGTAATGTGCAGGTAACGATATGTTGAATGGGTAAAGGTAGAAAGCACCAGCGTGACCACACTATGCAGAGAAGGTAGGTAATGTGCAGGTAAAGATATGTTGAATGGGTAAAGGCAAGAAGCACCAGTGTGACCCCAGGATGCAGAGAAGATAGGTAATGAGCAGGTAACGATAGGGTAAATGGGTGAAAGCAGGAAACATCAGCGTAAATACACGGTCCCGTAGATGGAGAGAAAACATAAATAGAGAGAGGGATTGGGGAGGCTTTAGCATTGTCTTCCTCTCTGAATTTGTCTTAATGGGTTTTAGAGCATTCACTCATCTACAGCTGTGGTTATGGTATAGGCTCACATATATCCTAAAATTGATATTAATATTTGTGCAGTGCATATTCCTAAATAACAATGTGAGGGGGGTTCTGTATCGACTGCAAGTAATCTTCAATCACAACAGAATATCTAATATGCTTTCTCTCTTTTTTAGGCGATTCATTGGCGTTAACCCTGAGAGGGGAACAAAGGCTAGCCAGGGAAAGGTGGTGTCCAAGAAGACCGGGAAGCTGGTCCAGAAAAAGGCAGCAACTGTAAATCCTCACGTAGCCACCCTTATAAAACATCTCACAGACTTTGAGTGGGGCTTTATGTAGCCGACAACTAAACACTGGACTCGTGTTCAGTGTTTTGTCTCCAGTTAGAAATTAAGTGGACATGTTATAAATGTTAAAATGCTTTACTGAAAATAAGAAGAATGCACTAAATGTACTTTGAATGTATTTGATGCACTTTAAAATAATTGGTTAATAAAAACATAATCTTGCAAGGCCATTTCTCCAGTCATTTTTATGCCAGCAGATTGCAGGGATTTTGATTTTGAAAAATTAAAAGTTCAACTCATTAACTTCTAGTGGCATTATACTGTAAAGCTCAGTCTATAGTGCTTACAATTATTTTACTGTAATTAACTGTTAATGGATATTACAGTAGATACACTAAAATAACAGTGTAATGCCGCTAAACAGATGACAGTATTATGCTGTGAAGCGTATATTTGACCGGTAAATTGAGAGCTTTTCCTTCTGGCGCAGCTCCTTCTTACCACAACAAATCGATATAGCGTCCTCATTACTGAAGACGCCGCACCGATCAGCCTGTGCATCTCATGATCCACTCTTCCCTCACTCATGAACAAGACTCCAGGTACTTGAACTCATCCACTTGGGGCATGATCTCCTGCCCAACCTCGAGATGGCACTCCACCCTTTCCCGGGCGAGAACCTCGGACTCGGAGGTGCTGATTCTCATCCCAGTCGCTTCACACTCGGCTGCGAACCAATCCAATGAGAGCTGAAGATCCTGGCCAGTTAAAGCCAAAAAGACCACATCATCTGCAAAAAGGAGAGACCTAATCCTGCAGCCTCCAAACCGGATCCCCTCAACGCCATGACTGCGCCTAGAAATTCTGTCCATAAAATTTATGAACACATTTGGTGACAAAGGGCAGCCAACACGAGGGTTGGACTCCGGTCCAACCCTCCCTGGAAAGGGGTCCGACTTACTGCTGGCAATGCGGACCAAGCTCTGACACTGATCATACAGGGAGCGACCCGCCACAATCAGACATGCCGATACCCCATACTCTCTGAGCACTCCCCACAGGACTTCCCGGGGTGGCCACGGTCGAATGTCTTCTCCAAGTCCAAAAAGCACATGTAGACCGGTTGGACAAACTCCCATGCACACTCAAGGACCCTGCCGAGAGTATAGAGCTGGTCTACCGTTCCACGACCAGGACGAAAACCACACTGTTCGTCCTGGATCTGAGGTTCCTCCTCTCCAGTACACATGAATAGACCTTACCGGGAAGGCTGAGGAGTGTGATCTACAATAGTTGGAACACACCCTCCGGTTCCCCTTCTTAAAGAGAGGAACCACCACCCCGGTCTGCCAATCCAGAGGTACCGCCCCTGATGTCCACGCGATGTTGCAGAGTCTTGTCAACTAAAACAGCCCCACAGCATCCAGAGCCTTAAGGAGCTCATCCACCCCCAGGGCCTTGCCACCGAGGAGCTTTTTAACTACCTTGGCAACCTCAGCCCCAGAAATAGGAGAGCCCAACACAGATTCCCCAGGCACTGCTTGGCCTGTCGGTATGCCCGCTGCCTCTGGAGTCCCATGAGCCAAAAGGACCAGATAAGCTCTTTCTTCAGCTTGACGGCATCCCGCACTGCTGGTGGCCACCAGCGGGTTCTAGGATTACCGCCACGACAGGCACCAAACACCTTGCGGCCACAGCTCCAATCAGCTGGCTTGAAAAGAGAGGCACGGAACATGATCCATTCAGACTCAATGTCCAGCACCTCCTTTGTGACATGTTCAAAGTTCCTCCGGAGGTGGAAAAAGAAACTCTCTCTGACAGGAGACTCTGCTAGGCATTCCTAAAAGACTCTCACAATGCGTTTGGGCCTGCCATGTCTGTCCGGGATCCTACCCCACCATCGGAGCCAGCTCACCAGGTGGTGATCGGTAGAAAGCTTGCCCCTCTCTTCACCCGAGTGTCCAAAACATGAGGCCGCAAATCTCATGACACTACTACAAAGTCAATCATGGAACTGCGGCCGAGGGTGTCCTGGTGCCAAGTGCACATATGGACACCCTTATGTTTGAACATTGTGTTTGTTATGGACAATCCGTGACGAGCACAAAAGTCCAATAACAAAGCACCACTTGGGTTCAGATCCGGGTGGCCATTTTTCCCAATCACGACTCTCCAGGTTTCAAAGTCGTTGCCAACATGAGCGTTGAAGACCCCCAGCAGATCAAGGGAATCACCCGAGGGAGCACTCTCAAGGGAATCCAAAAAGAGTGGGTACTCTGAGCTGCTGTTTGGTGCGTAAACACCAACAACAGTCAGGACCCGTCACCCAACCCGAAAGCGGAGGGAAGCTACCATCTCGTCTTCTGGGTTAAGTCCAACGTGCAGGCTTTGAGCCGGGGGGCAACAAGAATTGCCAACCCAGCCTCTCATTACTTGCAACGCCAGAGTGGAAGAGAGTCCAACCCCTCTTGAGATAACAGGTTCCAGAGTCCTTGCTGTGCGTCGAAGTGAGTCCAGCTTTATCTAGCCGGGAACTTCTCCACCTCGCGAGGTGATGTTCCACGTCCCAAGAGCGAGCTTATGTAGCCGATAATCGGACCGCCAAGTGCCCTGCCTTCGGCTTCCGCCCAGCTAACACTGCACCCGACCTCTATGACCCAGCCCATGAGTGGTGAGCCTATTGCAGGGGGGACCCACGTTGCCTCTTCGAGCTGGGCCCCATGGGCACCAGTCGCTCGCCATCGTGCCCCACCTCTGGGCCTGGCTCCACAGGGGAGCCACGGTGACCCGCGTCCGGGCGAGAAAATATCTAGGTCCTCGATTTGTACTTTTCATAAAGGTCTTTGAGCTGCTCTTTGTCTGATTCCTCACCTAGGACCTGTTTGTCTTGGGGGACCCTACCAGGGGGCATAGAAGCCCCCGGACAACATAGCTCCTAGGATCAGTGGGATACGCAAACCACAAAGGTGGCGGCTCAGAAAGCAGGTTATATAAACATAACTCCAAAACCAAACATGCAAGATGTCTAAACATGCCTGTAATATTGTATCAATGTGAGTTTTACTAGAATCGGTTGTTTTTTTAAGGCTTGCAAACACAAAAAGTTTTTTTTACTCAATATGACAGTAAGTTCTTAAAATGCTGAGATAATGTGAAAAAAGCAATACAAATGTATTCCAACATAATTCCTAAACCAAACATGCAAAATGTCTAAAAATGCCTGTAATATTGAATCCATGTGAGTTTTACTAGAATCATTTGTTTTTGTAAGGTTTGCAAATACAAAAATTGAGTTTTATGACAGACACAAGTTAGTTTTTTTACTCATTATAACAGTATAGATGTCATACTATATATTAAAGTTATATGAACATAACTCCAAAACCAAACGTGCATTATGTCCAAAATTGCCTGTAATATTGTATAGATGTGAGTTTTACTAGAATCAGGTTTGCAAATACAAAAATTGGGTTTTATGACAGTATACTGTCACACTCAATATGACAGTATAACTGTCATACTAAATCCATCCATTTTCTTCCGCTTATCCGAGGTCGGGTTGCGGGGGCAGCAGCCTAAGCAGAGAGCCCAGACTTCCCTCTCCCCAGCCACTTCGTCCAGCTCTTCTCGGGGGATCCCGAGGCGTTCCCAGGCCATAGTCTTTCCAATGTATCCTAGGTCTTCCCCATGGCCTCCTGCCGTTCGGACCTAGGGAGGCGTTCGGGTGGCATCCTGAGCAGATGCCCGAACCACCTCATCTGGCTCCTCTCAATGTGGAGGAGCAGCGGCTTTACACTGAGTTCCTCCCAGATGACAGAGCTTCTCACCCTATCTCTAAGGGAGAGACCCACCACCCGGCGGATGAAACTCATTTCGGCCGCTTGTACCCGTGACCTTGTCCTTTCGGTCATAACCCAAAGCTCATGACCATAGGTGAGGATGGGAACGTTGATCGACCGGTAAATTGAAAGCTTTTCCTTCTGGCTCAGCTCCTTCTTCACCACAACGGATCGATATAGCGTCCTCATTACTGAATACGCCGCACCGATCCGCCTGTAGATCTCACAATCCACTCTATCCTCACTCGTGAACAAGACTCCTAGGTACTTGAACTCCTTCACTTGGGGAAAGATCTCTTTCCAAACCTCGAGATGGCACTCCACCCTTTCCCGGGCGAGAACCATGGACTCTGACTTGGAGGTGCTGATTCTCATCCCAGTCGCTTCACTGCGAACCGATCCAATGAAAGCTGAAGATCTTGGCCAGTTGAAGCCATCAGGACCACATCATCTGCAAAAAGCAGAGACCTAATCCTGCAGCCACCAAACCAGGCGCAGTCATGGCGTTGAGGGGATCCTCAAAGCCATGACTGCGCCTAGATATTCTGTCCATTAAAGTTATGAACAGAATCGGTGACAAAGGGCAGCCTTAGCGGAGTCCAACCCTCACTGGAAAGGGGTCCGACATACTGCCGGCAATGCGGACCAAGCTCTGACACTGATCATACAGGGAGACACCCGCCACAATCAGACATGCCGATACTCCATACTCTCTGAGCACTCCCCACAGGATTTACCGCGGGCCAAGGTCGAATGTCTTCTCCAAGTCCACAAAACTTATGTAGACTGGTTGGGCAAACTCCCATGCACACTCAAGGACCCTGTCGAGAGTATAGAGCTGGTCTACCGTTCCACGACCAGGACGAAAACCACACTGTTCGTCCTGGATCCGAGGTTCCTCCTCTCCACTACACATGAATAGACCTTACCGGGAAGGCTGAGGAGTGTGATCTACGATAGTTGGAACACACCCTCCGGTCCCCTTCTTAAAGAGAGGAACCACCACCCTGGTCTGCCAATCCAGAGGTACCGCCCCCGATGTAGACGCAATGTTGCAGAGTCTTGTCAACCAAGACTGCCCCACAGCATCCAGAGCCTTAAGGAACTCCGGACGGAGCTCATACCCCCGGGGCCTTGCCACCAAGGAGCTTTTTAACTACCTTGGCAACCTCAGCCCCAGAAATAGGAGAGCCCACCACAGACTTCCCAGGCACTGTTTCCTCATAGGAAGACGTGTTGGTGGGACTGAGGAGGTCTCGCTTGGCCTGTCGGTATGCCCACTGCCTCTGGAGTCCCATGAGCCAAAAGGACCCGGTGGCTCTTTCTTCAGCTTGACAGCATCCCTCACTGCTGGTGGATTACCGCCACGACAGGCACCAAACACCTTGCGGCCACAGCTTCAATCAGCTGGCTCAACAAGAGAGGAACGGAACATGGTCCACTCAGACTCAATGTCCAGCACCTCCCTCGTGACATGTTCAAAGTTCTTCCGGACATGTTCAAAGTTCTTCAGGAGACTCTGCTAGGTGTTCCCAGCAGACCCATACAATGCGTTTGGGCCTGCCAGGTCTGACCGGCATCCTCCCCTAACATCGGAGCCAGCTCACCACCAGGTGGTGGTTGGTGGAAAGCTCTGCCCCTCTCTTCACCGAGTGTCCAAAACATGAGGCCGCAAATCCCATGACACAACTACAAAGTCAATCATGCGGCCGAGGGTGTCCTTGTGCCAAATGCACATATGGACACCCTTATGTTTGAACATTGTGTTTGTTATGGACAATCCGTGACAAGCACAAAAGTCCAATAACAAAGCACCACTTGGGTTCAGATCCGGGTGGCCATTTTTCCCAATCACGACTCTCCAGGTTTCACTGTCGTTGCCAACATAGCGTTAAAGTCCACCAGCAGAACAAGGGAATCACCCGAGGGAGCACTCTCCAGTACTCCCTCAAGGGAATCCAAAAAGAGTTGGTACTCTGAGCTGCTGTTTGGTGTGTAAACACAAACAACAGTCAGGACCCGTCACCCAACCCGAAGGCTGAAGGAAGCTACCATCTCGTCTATTGGGTTTAAAGTCTAACGTGCAGGCTTTGAGCCGGGGGGCAACAAGAATTGCCACCCCAGCCTCTCATTAGTTGCAACGCCAGTGTGGAATCTCTTCCACTCTGGCGTTGCAAGTAATGAAAGTTCAGCTCAGTCCAGCCCCTCTGAGAGAACAGGTTCCAGAGCCCTTGCTGTGAGTCCAACTATATCTAGCCGGGAACGTCTCCACCTCATGCACCAGCTCAGGCTCCTTCCCTCCCAGCGAGGTGACGTTCCATGTCCCAAGAGCGAGCTTATGTAGCCGATAATCGGACCACCAAGTGCCCTGCCTTCGGCTGCCGCCCAGCTCACACTGCACCCTCTATGACCCAGCCCATGAGTGGTGAGCCCTGGAGGGGGGATCCACGTTGCCTCTTCGAGCTGAGCACGGCAGGGCCCCATGGGGACAGGCCCGTCAATCGCCATCGTGCCACACCTCTGGGCCTGGCTCCACAGGGGAGCCACGGTGACCTGCGTCCGGGCGAGAAAAAATCTAGGTCCTCAATTGTACTTTTAATAAAGGTCTTTGAGCTGCTCTTTGTCTGATCCCTCACCTAGGACCTGTTTGTCCTGGATCAGTGGGACACGCAAACCACAAAGGTGGCGGCTCAGAAAGCAGGTTATATAAATATAACTCCAAAACCAAACATGCAATATGTCTAAACATGCCTGTAATATTGTATCAATGTGAGTTTTCCTAGAATCGGTTGTTTTTGTAAGGTTTGCAAATACAAAAATTAGGTTTTACTCACAATGACAAAATCACACTCAATATGACAGTTATTTAAACATAACTCATAAACCACACAAAAAAATGGCTAATAATGCCTGAAATAATGAATCATTGGGAGTTTTACTGAGTTTTATATTTTGCAAACACAAAAAGTAGTTTTTTACTTGACTGTAATGTTCTTAGAACCCTGAGATAATGGGAAAAAAGCAATAAAAATGTATTTAAACCTAACTCCTAAACAACACATGCAAAATGCCTAGGGAGACATGTAACGTTGTTAGTTTAAAAAAATGATCTTTTGTAAAGATATCAAAGACACAAGCTAGTTTTTTTTATTCAATATGACAGTATAACAGTCATACTAAATATGAAAGTTATATAAACATAACTCCAAAACCAAACATGTGTCATGTCTAAAAATGCCTGTAATAATGTATTTATGTGAGTTTGTAAGGTTTGCAAGAACAAAAAGTAGTTTTTTACTCAATATGAAAGTAATGATCTTAAAATCCTGAGATAATGCAAAAAAAGCAATACAAATGTATTTAAACATAATTCCTAAACAACCCATGCAAAATGGGTCATAATGCCTGGAGACATGTATCTTTGTTAGTTTTACTAGAAAAATGATCTTTTGTAAAGTTTGCAAAGACACAAGCTAATTTTTTTATTCAATATGACAGTATAACAGTCATACTAAATATAAAAGTTATATAAACATAACTCCAAAACCAAATATGTGTCATGTCTAAAAATGTCTGTAATAATGTATTTATGTGAGTTTGTAAGGTTTGCAAAAACAAAAAGTAGTTTTTTACTCAATATGAAAGTAATGATCTTGGAATCCTGAGATAATGCGAAAAAAGCAATAAAAATGTATTTAAACATAACTCAAACAACCCAGGCAAAATTGGTAATAATGCCTGGAGACATGTATCTTTGTTAGTTTTACTAGAAAAATGATATTTTGTAAAGTTTGCAAAGACACAAGCTAGTTTTTTTAAATTCAATATGACAGTATAACAGTCATATTAAATATAAAAGTTATATAAACATAACTCCAAAACCAAACATGTGTCATGTCTAAAAATGCCTGTAATAATGTATTAATGTGAGTTTGTAAGGTTTGCAAAAACAAAAAGTAGTTTTTTACTCAATATGAAAGTAATGATCTTAGAATCCTGAGATAATGCGAAAAAAGCAATAAAAATGTATTCAAACATAACTCCTAAACAACCCAGGCAAAATGGGTAATAATGCCTGGAGACATGTATCTTTGTTAGTTTTACTAGAAAATGTATTTTTTGTAAAGTTTGTAAAGACACAAGCTAGTTGTTTTTATTCAATAAGACAGTATAACAGTCATACTACATATGAAAGTTATATAAACATAACTCCAGAACCAAACGTTTGTCATGTCTAAAATTACCTATAATAATGTATTTATGTGAGTTTGTAAGGTTTGCAAAAACAAAAAGTAGTTTTTTACTCAATTTGAAAGTAATGATCTTAGAATCCTGAGATAATGCGAAAAAAGCAATAAAAATGTATTTAAACATAATTCCTAAACAACCCATGCAAAATGGGTAATAATGCCTGGAGACATGTATCTTTGTTAGTTTTACTAGAAAAATGATCTTTTGTAAAGTTTGCAAAGACACAAGCTAGTTTTTTTTTATTCAATATGACTGTATAACAGTCATACTAAATATAAAAGTTATATAAACATAACTCCAAAACCAAACATGTGTCATGTCTAAAAATGTTTGTAATAATGTATTTATGTGAGTTTGTAAGGTTTGCAAAAACAAAAAGTAGTTTTTTACTCAATATGAAAGTAATGATCTTAAAATCCTGAGATAATGCGAAAAAAGCAATAAAAATATCTTTAAACATAATTCATAAACAACCCATGCAAAATGGGTAATAATGCCTGGAGACATGTATCTTTGTTAGTTTTACTAGAAAAATGATCTTTTGTAAAGTTTGCAAAGACACAAGCTAGTTTTTTTTTATTCAATATGACAGTATAACAGTCATACTAAATATGAAAGTTATATAAACATAACTCCAAAACCAAACATGTGTCATGTCTAAAAATGCCTGTAATAATGTATTAATGTGAGTTTGTAAGGTTTGCAAAAACAAAAAGTCGTTTTTTACTCAATATGAAAGTAATGATCTTAGAATCCTGAGATAATGCGAAAAAAGCAATAAAAATGTATTTAAACATAATTCCTAAACAACCCATGCAAAATGGGTAATAATGCCTGGAGACATGTATCTTTGTTAGTTTTACTAGAAAAATGATCTTTTGTAAAGTTTGCAAAGACACAAGCTAGTTTTTTTTATTCAATATGACAGTATAACAGTCATACTAAATATGAAAGTTATATAAACATAACTCCAAAACCAAACATGTGTTATGTCTAAAAATGCCTGTAATAATGTATTTATGTGAGTTTGTAAGGTTTGCAAAAACAAAAAGTAGTTTTTTACTCAATATGAAAGTAATGATCTTAGAATCCTGAGATAATGCGATAAAAGCAATAAAAATGTATTTAAACATAATTCCTAAACAACCCATGCAAAATGGGTAATAATGCCTGGAGACATGTATCTTTGTTAGTTTTACTAGAAAATGATCTTTTGTAAAGTTTGCAAAGACACAAGCTAGTTTTTTTTTTATTCAATATGACAGTATAACAGTCATACTAAATATGAAAGTTATATAAACATAACTCCAAAACCAAACATGTGTCATGTCTAAAAATGCTTGTAATAATGTATTAATGTGAGTTTGTAAGGTTTGCAAAAACAAAAAGTAGTTTTTTACTCAATATGAAATTAATGATCTTAAAATCCTGAGATAATGCGAAAAAAGCAATAAAAATGTATTTAAACATAATTCCTAAACAACCCATGCAAAATGGGTAATAATGCCTGGAGACATGTATCTTTGTTAGTTTTACTAGAAAAATGATCTTTTGTAAAGTTTGCAAAGACACAAGCTAGTTTTTTTTTATTCAATATGACTGTATAACAGTCATACTAAATATAAAAGTTATATAAACATAACTCCAAAACCAAACATGTGTCATGTCTAAAAATGTTTGTAATAATGTATTTATGTGAGTTTGTAAGGTTTGCAAAAACAAAAAGTAGTTTTTTACTCAATATGAAAGTAATGATCTTAAAATCCTGAGATAATGCGAAAAAAGCAATAAAAATGTCTTTAAACATAATTCCTAAACAACCCAGGCAAAATGGGTAATAATGCCTGGAGACATGTATCTTTGTTAGTTTTACTAGAAAAATGATCTTTTGTAAAGTTTGCAAAGACACAAGCTAGTTTTTTTTATTCAATATGACAGTATAACAGTCATACTAAATATAAAAGTTTTATAGACATAACTCCAAAACCAAACATGTGTTATGTCTAAAAATGCCTGTAATAATGTATTTATGTGAGTTTGTAAGGTTTGCAAAAACAAAAAGTAGTTTTTTACTCAATATGAAAGTAATGATCTTAGAATCCTGAGATAATGCGAAAAAAGCAATAAAAATGTATTTAAACATAATTCCTAAACAACCCATGCAAAATGGGTAATAATGCCTGGAGACATGTATCTTTGTTAGTTTTACTAGAAAAATGATCTTTTGTAAAGTTTGCAAAGACACAAGCTAGTTTTTTTTTATTCAATATGACTGTATAACAGTCATACTAAATATAAAAGTCATATAAACATAACTCCAAAACCAAACATGTGTCATGTCTAAAAATGTTTGTAATAATGTATTTATGTGAGTTTGTAAGGTTTGCAAAAACAAAAAGTAGTTTTTTACTCAATATGAAAGTAATGATCTTAAAATCCTGAGATAATGCGAAAAAAGCAATACAAATGTCTTTAAACATAATTCCTAAACAACCCAGGCAAAATGGGTAATAATGCCTGGAGACATGTATCTTTGTTAGTTTTACTAGAAAAATGATCTTTTGTAAAGTTTGCAAAGACACAAGCTAGTTTTTTTTTTAATTCAATATGACTGGTTAACAGTCATACTAAATATAAAAGTTATATAAACATAACTCCAAAACCAAACATGTGTCATGTCTAAAAATGTTTGTAATAATGTATTTATGTGAGTTTGTAAGGTTTGCAAAAACAAAAAGTAGTTTTTTACTCAATATGAAAGTAAGGATTTTAGAATCCTGAGATAATGCGAAAAAAGCAATAAAAATGTATTTAAACATAATTCCTAAACAACCCATGCAAAATGGGTAATAATGCCTGGAGACATGTATCTTTGTTAGTTTTACTAGAAAAATGATCTTTTGTAAAGTTTGCAAAGACACAAGCTAGTTTTTTTTATTCAATATGACAGTATAACAGTCATACTAAATATAAAAGTTTTATAAACATAACTCCAAAACCAAACATGTGTTATGTCTAAAAATGCCTGTAATAATGTATTTATGTGAGTTTGTAAGGTTTGCAAAAACAAAAAGTAGTTTTTTACTCAATATGAAAGTAATGATCTTAGAATCCTGAGATAATGCGAAAAAAGCAATAAAAATGTATTTAAACATAATTCCTAAACAACCCATGCAAAATGGGTAATAATGCCTGGAGACATGTATCTTTGTTAGTTTTACTAGAAAAATGATCTTTTGTAAAGTTTGCAAAGACACAAGCTAGTTTTTTTTTATTCAATATGACTGTATAACAGTCATAGTAAATATAAAAGTCATATAAACATAACTCCAAAACCAAACATGTGTCATGTCTAAAAATGTTTGTAATAATGTATTTATGTGAGTTTGTAAGGTTTGCAAAAACAAAAAGTAGTTTTTTACTCAATATGAAAGTAATGATCTTAAAATCCTGAGATAATGCGAAAAAAGCAATAAAAATGTCTTTACACATAATTCCTAAACAACCCAGGCAAAATGGGTAATAATGCCTGGAGACATGTATCTTTGTTAGTTTTACTAGAAAAATGATATTTTGTAAAGTTTGCAAAGACACAAGCTAGTTTTTTTTTATTCAATATGACTGGTTAACAGTCATACTAAATATAAAAGTTATATAAACATAACTCCAAAACCAAGCATGTGTCATGTCTAAAAATGTTTGTAGTAATGTATTTATGTGAGTTTGTAAGGTTTGCAAAAACAAAAAGTAGTTTTTTACTCAATATGAAAGTAATGATCTTAGAATCCTGAGATAATGCGAAAAAAGCAATAAAAATGTATTTAAACATAATTCCTAAACAACCCAGGCAAAATGGGTAATAATGCCTGGAGACATGTATCTTTGTTAGTTTTACTAGAAAAATGATCTTTTGTAAAGTTTGCAAAGACACAAGCTAGTTTTTTTTAATTCAATATGACTGTTTAACAGTCATACTAAATATAAAAGTTATATAAACATAACTCCAAAACCAAACATGTGTCATGTCTAAAAATGTTTGTAATAATGTATTTATGTGAGTTTGTAAGGTTTGCAAAAACAAAAAGTAGTTTTTTACTCAATATGAAAGTAATGATCTTAAAATCCTGAGATAATGCGAAAAAAGCAATAAAAATGTCTTTAAACATAATTCCTAAACAACCCATGCAAAATGGGTAATAATGCCTGGAGACATGTATCTTTGTTAGTTTTACTAGAAAAATGATCTTTTGTAAAGTTTGCAAAGACACAAGCTAGTCTTTTTTTATTCAATATGACTGTATAACAGTCATACTAAATATAAAAGTTATATAAACATAACTCCAAAACCAAACATGTGTCATGTCTAAAAATGCCTGTATTAATGTATTTATGTGAGTTTGTAAGGTTTGCAAAAAAAAAAAGTAGTTTTTTACTCAATATGAAAGTAATGATCTTAAAATCCTGAGATAATGCGAAAAAAGCAATAAAAATGTATTTAAACATAATTCCTAAACAACCCATGCAAAATGGGTAATAATGCCTGGAGACATGTATCTTTGTTAGTTTTACTAGAAAAATTATCTTTTGTAAAGTTTGCAAAGACACAAGCTAGTTTTTTTTATTCAATATGACAGTATAACAGTCATACTAAATATAAAAGTTTTATAAACATAACTCCAAAACCAAACATGATTTATTTCTAAAAATGCCTGTAATAATGTATTTATGTGAGTTTGTAAGGTTTGCAAAAACAAAAAGTAGTTTTTTACTCAATATGAATGTAATGATCTTAAAATCCTGAGATAATGCGAAAAAAGCAATAAAAATGTCTTTAAACATAATTCCTAAACAACCCAGGCAAAATGGGTAATAATGCCTGGAGACATGTATCTTTGTTAGTTTTACTAGAAAAATGATCTTTTGTAAAGTTTGCAAAGACACAAGCTAGTTTTTTTTTATTCAATATGACTGGTTAACAGTCATACTAAATATAAAAGTTATATAAACATAACTCCAAAACCAAGCATGTGTCATGTCTAAAAATGTTTGTAATAATGTATTTATGTGAGTTTGTAAGGTTTGCAAAAACAAAAAGTAGTTTTTTACTCAATATGAAAGTAATGATCTTAGAATCCTGAGATAATGCGAAAAAAGCAATAAAAATGTATTTAAACATAATTCCTAAACAACCCATGCAAAATGGGTAATAATGCCTGGAGACATGTATCTTTGTTAGTTTTACTAGAAAAATGATCTTTTGTAAAGTTTGCAAAGACACAAGCTAGTTTTTTTTTATTCAATATGACTGTATAACAGTCATACTAAATATAAAAGTTATATAAACATAACTCCAAAACCAAACATGTGTCATGTCTAAAAATGTTTGTAATAATGTATTTATGTGAGTTTGTAAGGTTTGCAAAAACAAAAAGTAGTTTTTTACTCAATATGAAAGTAATGATCTTAAAATCCTGAGATAATGCGAAAAAAGCAATAAAAATGTATTTAAACATAATTCCTAAACAACCCATGCAAAATGGGTAATAATGCCTGGAGACATGTATCTTTGTTAGTTTTACTAGAAAAATTATCTTTTGTAAAGTTTGCAAAGACACAAGCTAGTTTTTTTTATTCAATATGACAGTATAACAGTCATACTAAATATAAAAGTTTTATAAACATAACTCCAAAACCAAACATGTGTTATTTCTAAAAATGCCTGTAATAATGTATTTATGTGAGTTTGTAAGGTTTGCAAAAACAAAAAGTAGTTTTTTACTCAATATGAAAGTAATGATTTTAGAATCCTGAGATAATGCGAAAAAAGCAATAAAAATGTATTTAAACATAATTCCTAAACAACCCATGCAAAATGGGTAATAATGCCTGGAGACATGTATCTTTGTTAGTTTTACTAGGAAAAATTATCTTTTGTAAAGTTTGCAAAGACACAAGCTAGTTTTTTTTTATTCAATATGTCAGTATAACAGTCATACTAAATATGAAAGTTATATAAACATAACTCCAAAACCAAACATGTGTCATGTCTAAAAATGCTTGTAATAATGTATTTATGTGAGTTTGTAAGGTTTGCAAAAACAAAAAGTAGTTTTTTACTCAATATGAAAGTAATGATCTTAAAATCCTGAGATAATGCGAAAAAAGCAATAAAAATGTCTTTAAACATAATTCCTAAACAACCCAGGCAAAATGGGTAATAATGCCTGGAGACATGTATCTTTGTTAGTTTTACTAGAAAAATGATCTTTTGTAAAGTTTGCAAAGACACAAGCTAGTTTTTTTTTATTCAATATGACTGGTTAACAGTCATACTAAATATAAAAGTTATATAAACATAACTCCAAAACCAAGCATGTGTCATGTCTAAAAATGCTTGTAATAATGTATTTATGTGAGTTTGTAAGGTTTGCAAAAACAAAAAGTAGTTTTTTACTCAATATGAAAGTAATGATCTTAAAATCCTGAGATAATGCGAAAAAAGCAATAAAAATGTCTTTAAACATAATTCCTAAACAACCCAGGCAAAATGGGTAATAATGCCTGGAGACATGTATCTTTGTTAGTTTTACTAGAAAAATGGTCTTTTGTAAAGTTTGCAAAGACACAAGCTAGTTTTTTTTTATTCAATATGACTGGTTAACAGTCATACTAAATATAAAAGTTATATAAACATAACTCCAAAACCAAGCATGTGTCATGTCTAAAAATGTTTGTAATAATGTAATTATGTGAGTTTGTAAGGTTTGCAAAAACAAAAAGTAGTTTTTTACTCAATATGAAAGTAATGATCTTACAATCCTGAGATAATGCGAAAAAAGCAATAAAAATGTATTTAAACATAATTCCTAAACAACCCAGGCAAAATGGGTAATAATGCCTGGAGACATGTATCTTTGTTAGTTTTACTAGAAAAATGATCTTTTGTAAAGTTTGCAAAGACACAAGCTAGTTTTTTTTAATTCAATATGACTGTTTAACAGTCATACTAAATATAAAAGTTATATAAACATAACTCCAAAACCAAACATGTGTCATGTCTAAAAATGTTTGTAATAATGTATTTATGTGAGTTTGTAAGGTTTGCAAAAACAAAAAGTAGTTTTTTACTCAATATGAAAGTAATGATCTTAAAATCCTGAGATAATGCGAAAAAAGCAATAAAAATGTCTTTAAACATAATTCCTAAACAACCCATGCAAAATGGGTAATAATGCCTGGAGACATGTATCTTTGTTAGTTTTACTAGAAAAATGATCTTTTGTAAAGTTTGCAAAGACACAAACTAGTCTTTTTTTATTCAATATGACTGTATAACAGTCATACTAAATATAAAAGTTATATAAACATAACTCCAAAACCAAACATGTGTCATGTCTAAAAATGCCTGTATTAATGTATTTATGTGAGTTTGTAAGGTTTGCAAAAAAAAAAAGTAGTTTTTTACTCAATATGAAAGTAATGATCTTAAAATCCTGAGATAATGCGAAAAAAGCAATAAAAATGTATTTAAACATAATTCCTAAACAACCCATGCAAAATGGGTAATAATGCCTGGAGACATGTATCTTTGTTAGTTTTACTAGAAAAATTATCTTTTGTAAAGTTTGCAAAGACACAAGCTAGTTTTTTTTATTCAATATGACAGTATAACAGTCATACTAAATATAAAAGTTTTATAAACATAACTCCAAAACCAAACATGATTTATTTCTAAAAATGCCTGTAATAATGTATTTATGTGAGTTTGTAAGGTTTGCAAAAACAAAAAGTAGTTTTTTACTCAATATGAATGTAATGATCTTAAAATCCTGAGATAATGCGAAAAAAGCAATAAAAATGTCTTTAAACATAATTCCTAAACAACCCAGGCAAAATGGGTAATAATGCCTGGAGACATGTATCTTTGTTAGTTTTACTAGAAAAATGATCTTTTGTAAAGTTTGCAAAGACACAAGCTAGTTTTTTTTTATTCAATATGACTGGTTAACAGTCATACTAAATATAAAAGTTATATAAACATAACTCCAAAACCAAGCATGTGTCATGTCTAAAAATGTTTGTAATAATGTATTTATGTGAGTTTGTAAGGTTTGCAAAAACAAAAAGTAGTTTTTTACTCAATATGAAAGTAATGATCTTAGAATCCTGAGATAATGCGAAAAAAGCAATAAAAATGTATTTAAACATAATTCCTAAACAACCCATGCAAAATGGGTAATAATGCCTGGAGACATGTATCTTTGTTAGTTTTACTAGAAAAATGATCTTTTGTAAAGTTTGCAAAGACACAAGCTAGTTTTTTTTTATTCAATATGACTGTATAACAGTCATACTAAATATAAAAGTTATATAAACATAACTCCAAAACCAAACATGTGTCATGTCTAAAAATGTTTGTAATAATGTATTTATGTGAGTTTGTAAGGTTTGCAAAAACAAAAAGTAGTTTTTTACTCAATATGAAAGTAATGATCTTAAAATCCTGAGATAATGCGAAAAAAGCAATAAAAATGTATTTAAACATAATTCCTAAACAACCCATGCAAAATGGGTAATAATGCCTGGAGACATGTATCTTTGTTAGTTTTACTAGAAAAATTATCTTTTGTAAAGTTTGCAAAGACACAAGCTAGTTTTTTTTATTCAATATGACAGTATAACAGTCATACTAAATATAAAAGTTTTATAAACATAACTCCAAAACCAAACATGTGTTATTTCTAAAAATGCCTGTAATAATGTATTTATGTGAGTTTGTAAGGTTTGCAAAAACAAAAAGTAGTTTTTTACTCAATATGAAAGTAATGATTTTAGAATCCTGAGATAATGCGAAAAAAGCAATAAAAATGTATTTAAACATAATTCCTAAACAACCCATGCAAAATGGGTAATAATGCCTGGAGACATGTATCTTTGTTAGTTTTACTAGGAAAAATTATCTTTTGTAAAGTTTGCAAAGACACAAGCTAGTTTTTTTTTATTCAATATGTCAGTATAACAGTCATACTAAATATGAAAGTTATATAAACATAACTCCAAAACCAAACATGTGTCATGTCTAAAAATGCTTGTAATAATGTATTTATGTGAGTTTGTAAGGTTTGCAAAAACAAAAAGTAGTTTTTTACTCAATATGAAAGTAATGATCTTAAAATCCTGAGATAATGCGAAAAAAGCAATAAAAATGTCTTTAAACATAATTCCTAAACAACCCAGGCAAAATGGGTAATAATGCCTGGAGACATGTATCTTTGTTAGTTTTACTAGAAAAATGATCTTTTGTAAAGTTTGCAAAGACACAAGCTAGTTTTTTTTTATTCAATATGACTGGTTAACAGTCATACTAAATATAAAAGTTATATAAACATAACTCCAAAACCAAGCATGTGTCATGTCTAAAAATGCTTGTAATAATGTATTTATGTGAGTTTGTAAGGTTTGCAAAAACAAAAAGTAGTTTTTTACTCAATATGAAAGTAATGATCTTAAAATCCTGAGATAATGCGAAAAAAGCAATAAAAATGTCTTTAAACATAATTCCTAAACAACCCAGGCAAAATGGGTAATAATGCCTGGAGACATGTATCTTTGTTAGTTTTACTAGAAAAATGGTCTTTTGTAAAGTTTGCAAAGACACAAGCTAGTTTTTTTTTATTCAATATGACTGGTTAACAGTCATACTAAATATAAAAGTTATATAAACATAACTCCAAAACCAAGCATGTGTCATGTCTAAAAATGTTTGTAATAATGTAATTATGTGAGTTTGTAAGGTTTGCAAAAACAAAAAGTAGTTTTTTACTCAATATGAAAGTAATGATCTTACAATCCTGAGATAATGCGAAAAAAGCAATAAAAATGTATTTAAACATAATTCCTAAACAACCCATGCAAAATGGGTAATAATGCCTGGAGACATGTATCTTTGTTAGTTTTACTAGAAAAATGATCTTTTGTAAAGTTTGCAAAGACACAAGCTAGTTTTTTTTTATTCAATATGACTGTATAACAGTCATACTAAATATAAAAGTTATATAAACATAACTCCAAAACCAAACATGTGTCATGTCTAAAAATGCCTGTAATAATGTATTTATGTGAGTTTGTAAGGTTTGCAAAAACAAAAAGTAGTTTTTTACTCAATATGAAAGTAATGATCTTAAAATCCTGAGATAATGCGAAAAAAGCAATAAAAATGTCTTTAAACATAATTCCTAAACAACCCAGGCAAAATGGGTAATAATGCCTGGAGACATGTATCTTTATTAGTTTTACTAGAAAAATGATCTTTTGTAAAGTAGGCAAAGACACAAGCTAGTTTTTTTTAATTCAATATGACTGGTTAACAGTCATACTAAATATAAAAGTTATATAAACATAACTCCAAAACTAAACATGTGTCATGTCTAAAAATGTTTGTAATAATGTATTTATGTGAGTTTGTAAGGTTTGCAAAAACAAAAAGTAGTTTTTTACTCAATATGAAAGTAAGGATTTTAGAATCCTGAGATAATGCGAAAAAAGCAATAAAAATGTATTTAAACATAATTCCTAAACAACCCATGCAAAATGGGTAATAATGCCTGGAGACATGTATATTTGTTAGTTTTACTAGAAAAATTATATTTTGTAAAGTTTGCAAAGACACAAGCTAGTTTTTTTTATTCAATATGACAGTATAACAGTCATACTAAATATAAAAGTTTTATAAACATAACTCCAAAACCAAACATGTGTTATTTCTAAAAATGCCTGTAATAATGTATTTATGTGAGTTTGTAAGGTTTGCAAAAACAAAAAGTAGTTTTTTACTCAATATGAAAGTAATGATCTTAGAATCCTGAGATAATGCGAAAAAAGCAATAAAAATGTATTTAAACATAATTCCTAAACAACCCATGCAAAATGGGTAATAATGCCTGGAGACATGTATCTTTGTTAGTTTTACTAGAAAAATGATCTTTTGTAAAGTTTGCAAAGACACAAGCTAGTTTTTTTTTATTCAATATGTCAGTATAACAGTCATACTAAATATGAAAGTTATATAAACATAACTCCAAAACCAAACATGTGTCATGTCTAAAAATGCCTGTAATAATGTATTAATGTGAGTTTGTAAGGTTTGCAAAAACAAAAAGTAGTTTTTTACTCAATATGAAAGTAATGATCTTAAAATCCTGAGATAATGCGAAAAAAGCAACACAAATGTCTTTAAACATAATTCCTAAACAACCCAGGCAAAATGGGTAATAATGCCTGGAGACATGTATCTTTGTTAGTTTTACTAGAAAAATGATCTTTTGTAAAGTTTGCAAAGACACAAGCTAGTTTTTTTTAATTCAATATGACTGGTTAACAGTCATACTAAATATAAAAGTTATATAAACATAACTCCAAAACCAAACGTGTGTCATGTCTAAAAATGCCTGTAATAATGTATTAATGTGAGTTTGTAAGGTTTGCAAAAACAAAAAGTAGTTTTTTACTCAATATGAAAGTAATGATCTTAGAATCCTGAGATAATGCGAAAAAAGCAATAAAAATGTATTCAAACATAACTCCTAAACAACCCAGGCAAAATGGGTAATAATGCCTGGAGACATGTATCTTTGTTAGTTTTACTAGAAAATGTATTTTTTGTAAAGTTTGTAAAGACACAAGCTAGTTGTTTTTATTCAATAAGACAGTATAACAGTCATACTACATATGAAAGTTATATTAACATACCTCCAGAACCAAACGTGTGTCATGTCTAAAATTACCTATAATAATGTATTTATGTGAGTTTGTAAGGTTTGCAAAAACAAAAAGTAGTTTTTTCCTCAATATGAAAGTAAGGATTTTAGAATCCTGAGATAATGCGAAAAAAGCAATAAAAATGTATTTAAACATAATTCCTAAACAACCCATGCAAAATGGGTAATAATGCCTGGAGACATGTATCTTTGTTAGTTTTACTAGAAAAATGATCTTTTGTAAAGTTTGCAAAGACACAAGCTAGTTTTTTTTTATTCAATATGACAGTATAACAGTCATACTAAATATGAAAGTTATATAAACATAACTCCAAAACCAAACATGTGTCATGTCTAAAAATGCCTGTAATAATGTATTAATGTGAGTTTGTAAGGTTTGCAAAAACAAAAAGTAGTTTTTTACTCAATATGAAAGTAATGATCTTAGAATCCTGAGATAATGCGAAAAAAGCAATAAAAATGTATTTAAACATAATTCCTAAACAACCCATGCAAAATGGGTAATAATGCCTGGAGACATGTATCTTTGTTAGTTTTACTAGAAAAATGATCTTTTGTAAAGTTTGCAAAGACACAAGCTAGTTTTTTTTATTCAATATGACAGTATAACAGTCATACTAAATATGAAAGTTATATAAACATAACTCCAAAACCAAACATGTGTCATGTCTAAAAATGTTTGTAATAATGTATTTATGTGAGTTTGTAAGGTTTGCAAAAACAAAAAGTAGTTTTTTACTCAATATGAAAGTAAGGATTTTAGAATCCTGAGATAATGCGAAAAAAGCAATAAAAAAGGATTTAAACATAATTCCTAAACAACCCATGCAAAATGGGTAATAATGCCTGGAGACATGTATCTTTGTTAGTTTTACTAGAAAAATGATATTTTGTAAAGTTTGCAAAGACACAAGCTAGTTTTTTTTATTCAATATGACAGTATAACAGTCATACTAAATATAAAAGTTTTATAAACATAACTCCAAAACCAAACATGTGTTATTTCTAAAAATGCCTGTAATAATGTATTTATGTGAGTTTGTAAGGTTTGCAAAAACAAAAAGTAGTTTTTTACTCAATATGAAAGTAATGATCTTAGAATCCTGAGATAATGCGAAAAAAGCAATAAAATATGTATTTAAACATAATTCCTAAACAACCCATGCAAAATGGGTAATAATGCCTGGAGACATGTATCTTTGTTAGTTTTACTAGAAAAATGATCTTTTGTAAAGTTTGCAAAGACACAAGCTAATTTTTTTATTCAATATGACAGTATAACAGTCATACTAAATATAAAAGTTATATAAACATAACTCCAAAACCAAACGTGTGTCATGTCTAAAAATGCCTGTAATAATGTATTAATGTGAGTTTGTAAGGTTTGCAAAAACAAAAAGTAGTTTTTTACTCAATATGAAAGTAATGATCTTAGAATCCTGAGATAATGCGAAAAAAGCAATAAAAATGTATTCAAACATAACTCCTAAACAACCCATGCAAAATGGGTAATAATGCCTGGAGACATACTTTTTTACTCAATATGAAAGTAATGATCTTAGAATCCTGAGATAATGCGAAAAAAGCAATAAAAATGTATTTAAACATAATTCCTAAACAACCCATGCAAAATGGGTAATAATGCCTGGAGACATGTATCTTTGTTAGTTTTACTAGAAAAATGATCTTTTGTAAAGTTTGCAAAGACACAAGCTAGTTTTTTTTTATTCAATATGTCAGTATAACAGTCATACTAAATATGAAAGTTATAAAAACATAACTCCAAAACCAAACATGTGTCATGTCTAAAAATGCCTGTAATAATGTATTTATGTGAGTTTGTAAGGTTTGCAAAAACAAAAAGTAGTTTTTTACTCAATATGAAAGTAATGATCTTAGAATCCTGAGATAATGCGAAAAAAGCAATAAAAATGTATTTAAACATAACTCCTAAACAACCCAGGCAAAATGGGTAATAATGCCTGGAGACATGTATCTTTGTTAGTTTTACTAGAAAATGTATTTTTTGTAAAGTTTGTAAAGACACAAGCTAGTTGTTTTTATTCAATATGACAGTATAACAGTCATACTACATATGAAAGTTATATAAACATAACTCCAGAACCAAACGTGTGTCATGTCTAAAATTACCTATAATAATGTATTTATGTGAGTTTGTAAGGTTTGCAAAAACAAAAAGTAGTTTTTTCCTCAATATGAAAGTAAGGATTTTAGAATCCTGAGATAATGCGAAAAAAGCAATAAAAATGTATTCAAACATAATTCCTAAACAACCCATGCAAAATGGGTAATAATGCCTGGAGACATGTATCTTTGTTAGTTTTACTAGAAAAATGATCTTTTGTAAAGTCTGCAAAGACACAAGCTAGTTTTTTTTATTCAATATGACAGTATAACAGTCATACTAAATATAAAAGTTTTATAAAAATAACTCCAAAACCAAACATGTGTTATGTCTAAAAATGCCTGTAATAATGTATTTATGTGAGTTTGTAAGGTTTGCAAAAATAAAAAGTAGTTTTTTACTCAATATGAAAGTACTGATCTTAGAATCCTGAGATAATGCGAAAAAAGCAATAAAAATGTATTTAAACATAATTCCTAAACAACCTATGCAAAATGGGTAATAATGCCTGGAGATATGTATCTTTGTTAGTTTTACTAGAAAAATGATCTTTTGTAAAGTTTGCAAAGACACAAGCTAGTTTTTTTTAATTCAATATGACTGTATAACAGTCATACTAAATATAAAAGTTATATAAACATAACTCCAAAACCAAACATGTGTCATGTCTAAAAATGTTTGTAATAATGTATTTATGGGAGTTTGTAAGGTTTGCAAAAACAAAAAGTAGTTTTTTACTCGATATGAAAGTAATGATCTTAAAATCCTGAGATAATGCGAAAAAAGCAATAAAAATGTCTTTAAACATAATTCCTAAACAACCCATGCAAAATGGGTAATAATGCCTGGAGACATGTATCTTTGTTAGTTTAACTAGAAAAATTATCTTTTGTAAAGTTTGCAAAGACACAAGCTAGTTTTTTTTTATTCAATATGACAGTATAACAGTCATACTAAATATGAAAGTTATATAAACATAACTCCAAAACCAAACATGTGTCATGTCTAAAAATGCCTGTAATAATGTATTAATGTGAGTTTGTAAGGTTTGCAAAAACAAAAAGTAGTTTTTTACTCAATATGAAAGTAATGATCTTAAAATCCTGAGATAATGCGAAAAAAGCAATAAAAATGTATTTAAACATAATTCCTAAACAACCCATGCAAAATGGGTCATAATGCCTGGAGACATGTATCTTTGTTAATTTTACTAGAAAAATTATCTTTTGTAAAGTTTGCAAAGACACAAGCTAGTTGTTTTTATTCAATAAGACAGCATAACAGTCATACTAAATATGAAAGTTATATAAACATAACTCCAGAACCAAACGTATGTCATGTCTAAAATTGCCTATAATAATGTATTATGTGAGTTTGTAAGGTTTGCAAAAACAAAAAGTAGTTTTTTCCTCAATATGAAAGTAGGGATTTTAGAATCCTGAGATAATGCGAAAAAAGCAATAAAAGTGTATTCAAACATAACTCCTAAACAACCCAGGCAAAATGAGTAATAATGCCTGGAGACATGTATCTTTGTTAGTTTTACTAGGAAATGTATATTTTGTAAAGTTTGCAAAGACACAAGCTAGTTGTTTTTATTCAATAAGACAGCATAACAGTCATACTAAATATGAAAGTTATATAAACATAACTCCAGAACCAAACGTGTGTCATGTCTAAAATTGCCTATAAGAATGTATTATGTGAGTTTGTAAGGTTTGCAAAAACAAAAAGTAGTTTTTTCCTCAATATGAAAGTAAGGATTTTAGAATCCTGAGATAATGCGAAAAAAGCAATAAAAATGTATTTAAACATAATTCCTAAACAACCCATGCAAAATGGGTAATAATGCCTGGAGACATGTATCTTTGTTAGTTTTACTAGAAAAATGATCTTTTGTAAAGACACAAGCTAGTTTTTTTTTATTCAATATGACAGTATAACAGTCATACTAAATATAAAAGTTATATAAACATAACTCCAAAACCAAACATGTGTCATGTCTAAAAATGTCTGTAATAATGTATTTATGTGAGTTTGTAAGGTTTGCAAAAACAAAAAGTAGTTTTTTCCTCAATATGAAAGTAAGGATTTTAGAATCCTAAATAATGCGCAAAAAGCAATAAAAATGTATTTAAAGATAATTCCTAAAAAACCCATGCAAAATGGCTAATAATGCCTGGAGACATGTATCTTTGTTAGTTTTACTAGAAAAATTATATTTTGTAAAGTTTGCAAAGACACAAGCTAGTTTTTTTTTATTTAATATGACAGTATTACAGTCATATTAAATATAAAAGTTATATAAACATCACTCCAAAACCAAACATGTGTCATGTCTAAAAATGCCTGTAATAATGTATTTATGTGAGTTTGTAAGGTTTGCAAAAACAAAAAGTAGTTTTTTACTCAATATGAAAGTAATGATCTAAGAATCCTGAGATAATGCGAAAAAAGCAATAAAAATGTATTTAAACATAATTCCTAAACAACCCATGCAAAATGGGTAATAATGCCTGGAGACATGTATCTTTGTTAGTTTTACTAGAAAAATGATCTTTTGTAAAGTTTGCAAAGACACAAGCTAGTTTTTTTTTATTCAATATGACAGTATAACAGTCATACTAAATATAAAAGTCATATAAACATAACTCCAGAACCAAACGTGTGTCATGTCTAAAATTGCTTATGATAATGTATTCATGTGGGTTTGTAAGGTTTGTAAAAACAAAAAGTAGTGTTTTACTCAATATGAAAGTAATGATCTTAGAATCCTGAGATAATGCGAAAAAAGCAATACAAATGTATTCAAACACAATTTTTAAACCAAACATGTGAATTGTCTAAAAATGCCTGTAATATTGAATTTATGTAAGTTTTACTAGAATCAATTGTTTTTGTAAGGTTTGCAAATACAAAAATTAGGTTTTACACATAATGACATTATGAAAGTTATTTAATTATAACTCCTAAATACACATGAAACATGTCTAATAGCGTGAAAAAAATTATCTTTGTGAGTGTTGCTAGAAACATTTTCTTTTGTAAAGTTTGCAAAGACACAAGTTAGATTTTTTTAACTCAATATGTCAGGATAACGCCACACTCAATATGACAGTTATTTAAACATAACTCCTAAACCACACCTGAAAAATGGCTAATAATGCCTGAAATAATGCATCTTTGGGAGTTTTACTGGAAACATATGCTTTTTTTAAGGCTTGCAAACACAAAAATTATTTGTATTGTATTATGTATTACAACATAATTCCTAAACCAAACATGCAAAATGTCTGAAAATGCCTGTAATATTGAATCCATGTGAGTTTTATTTGAATCAGTCAATACAAAAATTGGGTTTTATGACAAACACAAGTTAGTTTTTTTTACTCAATATAACAGTTTAGCTGTCATACTATATATGAAAGTTATATAAACATAACTCCAAAACCAAACCATTATGTCCAAAACTGCCTGTAATATTGTATATTTGTGAGTTTTACTAGAATCAGGGTTGCAAATATAAAAATTGGGTTTTATGACAGTATACTGTCACACTCAATATGACAGTTATTTAAACATAACTCAAACAACACATGCAAAATAGCTAATAATGCCTGGAGCATGTATCTTAGTTAGTTTTACTAGAAAAACGGTATTTTGTAAGGTTTGCAAAGACACAAGTTAGTTGTTGTTTTTATTCAATATGACAGTATAACTGTCATACTAAATATGAAAGTTATATAAACATAACTCTAAAACCAAACATGCATTGTGTCTAAAAATGCCTGTAATATTGTATCTGTGTGAGTTTAACTAGATTTAGTTGTTTTTGTAAGGTTTGCAAATACAAAATAATGGTTTTACTCACTATGACAGTTTACTGTCACACTCAATCTGACAGTTATTTATTTAAACATAACTCCTAAACCACACATGCACAATGGCTAATAATGCCTGGAGATATGTATCTTTGTGAGTTTTACTAGAAACATTATATTGTGTAAGGTTTAGTTAGTTTTTGTACTCAATCTGACAGTATAACTGTCATTCTAAATCCATCCATTTTCTTCCGCTTATCCGAGGTCGGGTTGCGGGTGGAGCAACCTGAGCAGAACATCCCAGACTTCCCTCTCCCCAGCCACTTCGTCCAGCTCTTCTCGGGGTATTCCGAGGCGTTCCCAGGCCAGCCGGGGACATAGTCTTTCCAATGTGTCCTAGGTCTTCCCCGTGGCCTCCTGCCACACCTCCCTAGAGGCGTTCGGGTGGCATCCTGAGCAGATGCCCGAACCACCTCATGGCTCCTCTCAATGTGGAGGAGCAGCGGCTTTACTTTGAGTTCCTCCCGGATGACAGAGCTTCTCACCCTGTCTCTAAGGGAGAGACCCACCACCCGGCAGAGGAAACGCATTTCGGCCGCTTGTCCTTTCGGTCATAACCCAAAGCTGGGAACGTAGATCGACGGTAAATTGAGAGCTTTTCCTTCTGGCTCAGCTCCTTCTTCACCACAACGGATCGATATAGCGTCCTCAATACTGAAGACGCCGAACCAAACCGCCTGTGGATCTCTCGATCCACTCTATCCTCACTCGTGAACAAGACTTGTTGGTACTTGAACTCCTCCACTTGGGGCAAGATCTCCTCCCCAACCTGGAGATGGCACTCGACCCTTTCCTGCGCGAGAACCATGGACTTGGACTTGGAGGTGCTGATTCTCATCCCAGTCGTTTCACACTCAAGGACCCTGCCGAGAGTATAGACCTGGTCTACCGTTCCACGACCAGGACGAAAACCACACTGTTCGTCCTGGATCCGAGTTTCCTCCTCTCCAGTACACATGAATAGACCTTACCGGGAAGGCTGAGGAGTGTGTTTCACGATAGTTGGAACACACCCTCCGGTTCCCCTTCTTAAAGAGAGGAACCACCACCCCGGTGTGCCAATCCAGAGGTACCACCCCCAATGTCCACGCGATGTTGCAGAGTCTTGTCAACCAAGACAGCCCCACAGTATCCAGAGCCTTAAGGAACTCATCCACCACCGGGGCCTTGCCACAGAGGAGCTTTTTAACTACCTAGGCAACCTAAGCCCCAGAAATAGGAGAGTCCACCACAGATTCCCCAGGCACTGCTTGGCCTGTCGGTATGCCCGCTGCCTCTGGAGTCCCATGAGCCAAAAGGACCCGATAGGCTCTTTCTTCAGCTTGACGGCATCCCTCACTGCTGGTGGCCACCAGCGAGTTCTAGGATTACCGCCACGACAGGCACCAAACACCTTGCGGCCACAGCTCCAATCAGCAGGCTCGACAAGAGAGGCACGGAACATGGTCCACTCAGACTCAATGTCCAGCACCTCCCTCGTGACATGTTCAAAGTTCTTCCTTATGTTTGAACATTGTGTTTGTTATGGACAATCCGTGACGAGCACAAAAGTCCAATAACAAAGCACCACTTGGGTTCAGATCCGGGTGGCCATTTTTCCCAATCACGACTCTCCAGGTTTCACTGTCCTTGCCAACATGAGCATTGAAGTCCCCCAACAGAACAAGGGAATCACCCGAGGGAGCACTCTCCAGTACTCCCTCAAGGGAATCCAAAAAGAGTGGGTACTCTGAGCTGCTGTTTGGTGCGTAAACACAAACAACAGTCAGGACCCGTCACCCAACCCGAAGGCGGAGGGAAGCTACCATCTCGTCTACTGGGTTAAAGTCCAACGTGCAGGCTTTGAGCAACAACAATTGCCACCCCAGCCTCTCATTGCTTGCAATGCCAGAGTGGAAGAAAGTCCATCCCCTCTTGAGAGAACAGGTTCCAGAGCCCTTGCTGTGCGTCGAAGTGAGTCCAACTATATCTAGCCGGAACTTCTTCACCTCGCGCACCAGCTCAGGCTCTTTCCCTCCCAGCGAGGTGATGTTCCACGTCCCAAGAGCGAGCTTATGTAGCCGATAATCGGACTGCCAAGTGCCCTGCCTTCGGCTGCCGCCCAGTTCACACTGCATCCGACCTCTATGACCTCAATGGTCCCATGAGTGGTGAGCCCATTGGAGGGTTGACCCACGTTGCCTCTTCGAAATGAGCCCGGCAGGGCCCCATGGAGACAGGCCCGGCCACCAGTCGCTCGCCATCGTGCCCCACCTCTGCGCCTGGCTCCACAGGGGAGCCACGGTGACCTGCGCCTGGGCGAGAAAAAATCTAGGTCCTCGATTTGTACTTTTCATAAAGGTCTTTGAGCTGCTCTTTGTCTGATCCCTCACCTAGGACCTTTTCTCAGGGGATCCCGAGGCGTTCCCAGGCCAGCCGGGAGACATAGTGTTCCCAATGTGTCCTGGGTCTTCCCCGTGGCCTCCAGGATGACAGAGCTTCACCTTCACCAGGGGTGTCAAACTCAAATACAGAGTGGGCCAAAGTTTAAAACTGAACAAAGCCGCGGGCCAAGGTTGAACAAATTAACCTTTTAATAGGGACCCAAACACGTTTTGCATTGAATATTGAACAAGCAAGGCTTATATAACTTTATAGTGACATGCAAAATGGAGTTTCAAATAATAATAATAATAATTAAAAAATATCAATTGCATATCAAATATAATTTAAATAAAAATTGAATGCCTCTTTTCTATTTGCAGCCTTCTGAGGTAAATATCAACATTAACTTTATCCACAGGCTAATAAATTTGAAAATAAAATAACAATGAATAAAACAACCATTCAGGACTTTAAACTGCTCAGTTTGCAACACACTGATCTAATTTGATGTGCCCAAGCCAGATACCTGGCATCTTTTTTTAGATGCTAGTTCTTTAATGTCGGTGCTCAGGCTTTGAGCTGAGGCAACTTTCATTATCGAACAAGATGTTCAACGGTCATATCTCATACACCCAATTCTAACATCATTCAGACCCAGTCACAAGATATGTGCAGCTACAGCACGCATACACAAATGAATGCAACGCATACTTCATCAACAGCGATACAGGTTATACTGAGGGTGCCAGTATAAAAAACTTTAACACTGCTAGAAATATACGCCACACTGTGAACCCACACCAAACAAAAATTAGAAACACTTTTCGGGAGAACATCCGCACCGTAACACAACATAAACACAAAAGAACAAATACCCAGAATCTTTTGCAGCACTAACTCTTTCGGGACGCTACAAAATACACCCCCGCTACCACCAAACCCCCCCCACCCCCCACACACACACACCTTGTAGCGTCTCGGAAGATTTAGTGCTACAAAGGGTTCTGGGTATTTGTTGTGTTGTGTTTATGTTGTGTTACTGTGCGGATGTTCTCCCGAAATGTGTTTGTCATTCTTGTTTGGTGTGGATTCACAGTGTGGCGTATATTTCTAAAAGTGTTAAAGTTTTTTATTTGGCTACCGTCAGTGTAACCTGTATCGCTGTTGATGAAGTATGCGTTGCATTCAATTGTGTGTGGGTGCAGAAGCTGCACTGACATGAAACTGGGCTGGCACTCATTTGACTAGCTGGAAAAAAAAAAAAAAATTCAGGAGGAGTGCTGGAGTCACTCCCGGGAGGGTTGGCAAGTATTAGAAGTAGCGGCACTGCCGCAATGTATAATCGAAGGTCCAGCTTTAGTGTTAATTTGATATTGCCTCAAGGGCCAAGTCAAATTACACGTTGGGCCAAATTTGGCCCACGGGCCAGAGTTTGACACCCATGACCTTCACTGTCAAAAATTACTGTAAAAATAAAAAATAAAATTACAGTTATATACTCCATCCATCCATCCATCCATGTTCTACCGCTTATTCCCTTCGGGGTCGCTGGAGCCTATCTCAGCTACAATCGGGCGGAAGGCGGGGTACACCCTGGACAAGTCGCCACCTCATCGCAGGGCCAACACAGATAGACAGACAACATTCACACTCACATTCACACACTAGGGCCAATTTAGTGTTGCCAATCAACCTATCATGTTCTTCTTAAATGCAGTTAAGTACTGTAAATTTTGTTGCATTTTTCAAAAAATATCGACCAGCAGTAAGTTACTGTAAAACCTACAGTGTAATTCAGTATTTTTCAGACTTGTTTCTTGGGTCCGCCCACAATTCGTCCAACCGAGCTTCATTTCACCTGGCCGACCCTGCTAAATCCATCCTACT
Organism: Entelurus aequoreus; assembly: GCF_033978785.1. NCBI lineage: Eukaryota > Metazoa > Chordata > Actinopteri > Syngnathiformes > Syngnathidae > Entelurus > Entelurus aequoreus. Next base: position 35,945 of record NW_026907997.1, read on the forward strand.
GCATCGTGTGTTTTTGATAACAAGGTAAGAGTCACTTGTACCTTGATGTGTCATTTTCTGTTTGAATTACTTTATATATATATTTATAAAGTCCGAAATGTCAGCATCACAGACACTATCGTTGACCACGCGCATGTACCGCCGCATGCTAGCTAGCTAAGTTTTCTTCTTTTTTGTCATAGTCATCATAAAAGATGATAACTTGCAACATATGTGCTACGACTTGCAGCAATGTATTTGCGTATGTTAGACACATGCGAAGTCATAGTTGTATGCCTAATGCATCGTTTAAGTGTGCTTTCCCTAAATGCACAAGAGTTTTTTCCAACTTCTCAGCCTTCAAAACTCACAGCCGTCGTCATAAATATGGCAAGAGTAGGACTGATATGTATAGCGCAGAAGGTTTACCTTGTAATATTGTCTCATGTAGCGCGAAGTGCGATGATATACGGGCCCTTCTCCTGCATTTGAAAAGTCATATTACCGAAGGTAGGACAGTTACGTGCCCCTTCAGTCAATGTGAAAAAAGATTTACAGTTAAGTCTACTTTCACATCGCACGTGTCAAGGAAGCACTACGGCTACACTGAACGAAGTTTGACTTGCTCAACAGCAAATCCAAGCAGCTCTTGTGTTATTAACACTGATGATGACTATTGTGATATGCAACTTGAGAATTCAGGATATTCCTGTTATGAAGACATGGAGGTCTACTTGCATTAAAAAAATGTTCACAGCACTAAAAAAAGGTTGAGAACCACTGCCTTAGGACAGTGGTTCTCAACCTTTTTTCAGTGATGTACCCCTGTGAACATTTTTTAAATTCAAGTACCCCCTAATCAGAGCAAAGCATTTTTGGTTGAAAAAAAGAGATAAAGAAGTAAAATACAGCACTATGTCATCAGTTTCTGATTTATTAAATTGTATAACAGTGCAAAATATTGCTCATTTGTTGTGGTCTTTCTTGAACTATTTGGAAAAAAAGATATAAAAATAACTAAAAACTTGTTGAAAAATAAACAAGTGATTCAATTATAAATAAAGATTTTTACACATAGAAGTAATCAACTTAAAGTTCCCTCTTTGGGGATTGCAATAGAGATCCATCTGGATTCATGAACTTCATTCTCAACATTTCTTCACAAAAAAAGAAATCTTTAACATCAATATTTATGGAACATGTCCACTACGCTTTAACCAAGCCTCCATTGTTTTCTACATGGATAGTTGATTGACAGTTGGTGCCGTGTGGCACCGCCAGGTAGGGTCAAACCATCATGGCATGGGGGAAACTCTGGCTTTATGGTAATGAATGGAATAGCCTACTTGATTAGTTGTTCAGTTTATGAACTTACATTCATATTTTGTCGAAGTATTATTCAATAAATATATTTATAAAGGATTTTTGAATTGTTGCTATTTTTAGAATATTTAAAAAAAATCTCACGTACCCCTTGGCATACCTTCAAGTACCCCCAGGAGTACGCGTACCCCCATTTGAGAACCACTGCCTTAGGAGACTAGATGTAAACAGAGGAAAGAGAGAGCGAGTGAGGTGGCCATTCCAAATACTTTTAAAATGCTACCCATATTGGATACTGTTTAGGAACATAAACTGCATTTCTTGACTGTACCAGTTGCACAATAAAACGTTGGATGATCAGCATGGAAGGTGATGTCATCTGCAAAGGCGTCCAACCTAGCTTAATCTCAGGGCTTGCTGCCCTTCTTGCCACCTACTATGTGTTCAACTTGGAATACCAAGAGGAAGGTCCTCGGACATTGTAATTTGTTCAAAGGTAAATCCTCTTGATACTGTTAAAATACTGTTAGGATATTTTATTTTATATTTCTCACCTCTGTTCAGGAATTTGACTTGTCATTTCCCCAATTGTGTGCCTTAAATCAATGACTCTTCTGTTCCTTTGTGGACCTTCTTATTAGGGACCGAAGCACCAGTTTGACTCTAGGATACAGAGAAGGTAGGTAATGTGCAGGTAAAGATATGTTGACTGGGTCAAAGAAGGAAGCACCTGTTTGACCCCAGGATGCAGAAAAAGTAGATAATTTGCAGGTAAAGACATGTTGACTGGATGATGGCAGGAAGCACCAGCTTGACCCGAGAATGCAGAGCAAGTAGGTAATGTGCGGGTGAAGATATGTTGAATGGGTAAAGGCAGGAAGCACCAGTGTGACCCCACTATGCAGGGAAGGTAGGTAATGTGCGGGTGAAGGTATGTTGAATGGGTGAAAGAAGGAAGCGCAGGTGTGGTCGAGGCCATGCAGACAAGGTAGGTATGTGCAGGTGAAGATATGTTGTATGGTGAAAGAAAGAAGCACCAGTGTGACCCAAGGATGCAGGGAAGGTAGGTAATGTGCAGGTAAAGATATGTTGAATGGGTGAAGGCAGGAAACATCAGCTAGACGCCAGGATACAGAGAAGGTAGGTAATGTGCAGGTAAAGATATGTTGAATGAGTAAAGGCAGGAAACACCAGCTTGACTCCAGGATATAGAGAAGGTAGGTAATGTGCAGGTAAAGATATGTTGAATGGGTAAAGGTAGAAAGCACCAGCGTGACCACACTATGCAGAGAAGGTAGGTAATGTGCAGGTAAAGATATGTTGAATGGGTAAAGGCAAGAAGCACCAGTGTGACCCCAGGATGCAGAGAAGATAGGTAATGAGCAGGTAACGATATGTTAAATGGGTGAAAGCAGGAAACATCAGCGTAAATACACGGTCCCGTAGATGGAGAGAAAACATGAATAGAGAGAGGGGTTGGGGAGGCTTTAGCATTGTCTTCCTCTCTGAATTTGTCTTAATGGGTTTTAGAGCATTCACTCATCTACAGCTGTGGTTATGGTATAGGCTCACATATATCCTAAAATTGATATTAATATTTGTGCAGTGCATATTCCTAAATAACAATGTGAGGGGGGTTCTGTATCGACTACAAGTAATCTCCAATCACAACAAAATATCTAATATGCTTTCTCTCTTTTTTAGGCGATTCATTGGCGTTAACCCTGAGAGGGGAACAAAGGCTAGCCAGGGAAAGGTGGTGTCCAAGAAGACCGGGAAGCTGGTCCAGAAAAAGGCAGCAACTGTAAATCCTCACGTAGCCACCCTTATAAAACATCTCACAGACTTTGAGTGGGGCTTTATGTAGCCGACAACTAAACACTGGACTCGTGTTCAGTGTTTTGTCTCCAGTTAGAAATTAAGTGGACATGTTATACATGTTAAAATGCTTTACTGAAAATAAGAAGAATGCACTAAATGTACATTGAATGTATTTGATGCACTTTAAAATAATTGGTTAATAAAAACATAATCTTGCAAGGCCATTTCTCCAGTCATTTTTATGCCAGCAGATTGCAGGGGTTTTGATTTTGAAAAATTAAAAGTTCAACTCATTAACTTCTAGTGGCATTATACTGTAAAGCTCAGTCTATAGTGCTTACAATTATTTTACTGTAATTAACTGTTAATGGATATTACAGTAGATACACTAAAATAACAGTGTAATGCCGCTAAACAGATGACAGTATTATGCTGTGAAGCGTATATTTGATACAGCACAGTACTGTGATACTTTTTACAGTAATAAACTGTAGTGATAAATCACAGTATGTGTGCTGTAGAAAAACAGTTTTATACTGGAACCATTAGCTGCCAGTAGGTTACTGTAATTAAACGGTGAAAATTCTTACAGTAAGGGAGAGACCCGCCACCCAGCGGAGAAAACTCATTTCGGCCGCCAGCCTGTGCATCTCACGATCCACTCTTCCCTCACTCATGAACAAGACTCCAGGTACTTGAACCCATCCACTTGGGGCAAGATCTCCTGCCCAACCTCGAAATGGCACTCCACCCTTTCCCGGGCGAGAACCTCGGACTTGGAGGTGCTGATTCTCATCCCAGTCGCTTCACACTCGGCTGCGAACCAATCCAATGAGAGCTGAAGATCCTGGCCAGTTAAAGCCATAAGGACCACATCATCTGCAAAAAGGAGAGACCTAGTCCTGCAGCCACCAAACCGGATCCCCTCAACGCCATGACTGCGCCTAGAAATTCTGTCCATAAAATTTATGAACACATTTGGTGACTAAGGGCAGCCAACACGAGGGTTGGACTCCGGTCCAACCCTCACTGGAAAGGGGTCCGACTTACTGCTGGCAATGCGGACCAAGCTCTGACACTGATCATACAGGGAGCGACCCGCCACAATCAGACATGCCGATACCCCATACTTCTGAGCACTCCCCACAGGACTTCCCGGGGTGGCCACGGTCGAATGTCTTCTCCAAGTCCACAAAGCACATGTAGACTGGTTGGACAAACTCCCATGCACACTCAAGGACCCTGCCGAGAGTATAGAGCTGGTCTACCGTTCCACGACCAGGACGAAAACCACACTGTTCGTCCTGGATCCGAGGTTCCTCCTCTCCAGTACACATGAATAGACCTTACCGGGAAGGCTGAGGAGTGTGATCTACGATAGTTGGAACACACCCTCCGGTTCCCCTTCTTAAAGAGAGGAACCACCACCCCGGTCTGCCAATCCAGAGGTACCGCCCCTGATGTCCATGCGATGTTGCAGAGTCTTGTCAACTAAAACAGCCCCACAGCATCCAGAGCCTTAAGGAACTCCGGACGGAGCTCATCCACCCCCGCGGCCTTGCCACCGAGGAGCTTTTTAACTACCTTGGCAACCTCAGCCCCAGAAATAGTAGAGCCCACCACAAAATACCCCAGGCACTGCTTGGCCTGTCGGTATGCCCGCTGCCTCTGGAGTCCCATGAGCCAAAAGGACCAGATAAGCTCTTTCTTCAGCTTGACTGCATCCCGCACTGCTGGTGGCCACCAGCGGGTTCTAGGATTACCGCCACGACAGGCACCAAACACCTTGCGGCCACAGCTCCAATCAGCTGGCTTGACAAGAGAGGCACGGAACATGATCCATTCAGACTCAATGTCCAGCACCTCCTTTGTGACATGTTCAAAGTTCCTCCGGAGGTAGAAAAAGAAACTCTCTCTGACAGGAGACTGCTAGGCATTCCCAAAAGACTCTCACAATGCGTTTGGGCCTGCCAGGTCTGTCCGGGATCCTACCCCACCATCGGAGCCAGCTCACCAGGTGGTGATCGGTAGAAAGCTCGCTCCTCTCTTCACCCGAGTGTCCAAAACATGAGGCCGCAAATCCCATGACAAACCTACAAAGTCAATAATGGAACTGCGGCCGAGGGTGTCCTGGTGCCAAGTGCACATATGGACACCCTTATGTTTGCACATTGTGTTTGTTATGGACAATACGTGACGAGCACAAAAGTCCAATAATAAAGCACCACTTGGGTTCAGATCCGGGTGGCCATTTTTCCCAATCACGACTCTCCAGGTTTCAAAGTCGTTGCCAACATGAGCGTTGAAGACCCCCAGCAGAACAAAGGAATCACCCGAGGAAGCACTCTCAAGGGAATCCAAAAAGAGTGGGTACTCTGAGCTGCTGTTTGGTGCGTAAACACCAACAACAGTCAGGACCCGTCACCCAACCCGAAAGTGGAGGGAAGTTACCATCTCGTCTTCTGGGTTAAGTCCAACGTGCAGGCTTTGAGCCGGGGGGCAACAAGAATTGCCAACCCAGCCTCTCATTACTTGCAACGCCAGAGTGGAAGAGAGTCCAACCCCTCTTGAGAGAACAGGTTCCAGAGCCCTTGCTGTGCGTCGAAGTGAGTCCAGCTTTATCTAGCCGGGAACTTCTCCACCTCGCGAGGTGACGTTCCACGTCCCAAGAGCGAGCTTATGTAGCCGATAATCGGACCGCCAAGTGCCCTGCCTTCGGCTTCCGCCCAGTTAACACTGCACCCGACCTCTATGACCCAGCCCATGAGTGGTGAGCCTATTGCAGGGGGGACCCACGTTGCCTCTTCGAGCTGGGCCCCATGGGCACAAGTCGCTCGCCATCGTGCCCCACCTCTGGGCCTGGCTCCACAGGGGAGCCACGGTGACCCGCGTCCGGGCGAGAAAATATCTAGGTCCTCGATTTGTACTTTTCATAAAGGTCTTTGAGCTGCTCTTTGTCTGATTCCTCACCTAGGACCTGTTTGTCTTGGGGGACCCTACCAGGGGGCATAGAAGCCCCCGGACAGCATAGCTCCTAGGATCAGTGGGACACGCAAACCACAAAGGTGGCGGCTCAGAAAGCAGGTTATATAAACATAACTCCGAAACCAAACATGCACGATGTCTAAACATGCCTGTAATATTGTATCAATGTGAGTTTTACTAGAATCGGTTGTTTTTTTAAGGCTTGCAAACACAAAAAGTTTTTTTTACTCAATATGACAGTAAGTTCTTAAAATGCTGAGATAATGTGAAAAAAAGCAATACAAATGTATTCCAACATAATTCCTAAACCAAACATGCAAAATGTCTAAAAATGCCTGTAATATTGAATCCATGTGAGTTTTACTAGAATCATTTGTTTTTGTAAGGTTTGCAAATACAAAAATTTAGTTTTATGACAGACACAAGTTAGTTTTTTTTACTCATTATAACAGTATAGATGTCATACTATATATTAAAGTTATATAAACATAACTCCAAAACCAAACGTGCATTATGTCCAAAATTGCCTGTAATATTGTATAGATGTGAGTTTTACTAGAATCAGGTTTGCAAATACAAAAATTGGGTTTTATGACAGTATACTGTCACACTCAATATGACAGTATAACTGTCATACTAAATCCATCCATTTTCTTCCGCTTATCCGAGGTCGGGTTGCGGGGGCAGCAGCCTAAGCAGAGAGCCCAGACTTCCCTCTCCCCAGCCACTTCGTCCAGCTCTTCTCGGGGGATCCCGAGGCGTTCCCAGGCCATAGTCTTTCCAATGTATCCTAGGTCTTCCCCATGGCCTCCTGCCGTTCGGACCTAGGGAGGCGTTCGGGTGGCATCCTGAGCAGATGCCCGAACCACCTCATCTGGCTCCTCTCAATGTGGAGGAGCAGCGGCTTTACACTGAGTTCCTCCCAGATGACAGAGCTTCTCACCCTATCTCTAAGGGAGAGACCCACCACCCGGCGGAGGAAACTCATTTCGGCCGCTTGTACCCGTGACCTTGTCCTTTCGGTCATAACCCAAAGGTCATGAACATAGGTGAGGATGGGAACGTTGATCGACCGGTAAATTGAAAGCTTTTCCTTCTGGCTCAGCTCCTTCTTCACCACAACGGATCGATATAGCGTCCTCATTACTGAAGACGCCACACCGATCCGCCTGTAGATCTCACAATCCACTCTATCCTCACTCGTGAACAAGACTCCTAGGTACTTCAACTCCTTCCCTTCGGGCAAGATCTCTTTCCCAACCTCGAGATGGCACTCCACCCTTTCCCGGGCGAGAACCATGGACTCGGACTTGGAGGTGCTGATTCTCATCCCAGTCGCTTCACTGCGAACCGATCCAATGAAAGCTGAAGATCTTGGCCAGTTGAAGCCATCAGGACCACATCATCTGCAAAAAGCAGAGACCTAATCCTGCAGCCACCAAACCAAGCGCAGTCATGGCGTTGAGGGGATCCTCAAAGCCATGACTGCGCCTAGATATTCTGTCCATTAAAGTTATGAACAGAATCGGTGACAAAGGGCAGCCTTGGCGGAGTCCAACCCTCACTGGAAAGGGGTCCGACATACTGCCGGCAATGCGGACCAAGCTCTGACACTGATCATACAGGGAGACACCCGCCACAATCAGACATGCCGATACTCCATACTCTCTGAGCACTCCCCACAGGATTTACCGGGGGCCAAGGTCGAATGTCTTCTCCAAGTCCACAAAACTTATGTAGACTGGTTGGGCAAACTCCCATGCACACTCAAGGACCCTGCCGAGAGTATAGAGCTGGTCTACCGTTCCACGACCAGGACGAAAACCACACTGTTCGTCCTGGATCCGAGGTTCCTCCTCTCCATTACACATGAATAGACCTTACCGGGAAGGCTGAGGAGTGTGATCTACGATATTTGGAACACACCCTCCGGTTCCCCTTCTTAAAGAGAGGAACCACCACCCCGGTCTGCCAATCCAGAGGTACCGCCCCCGATGTAGACGCAATGTTGCAGAGTCTTGTCAACCAAGACTGCCCCACAGCATCCAGATCCTTAAGGAACTCCGGACGGAGCTCATATCCCCGGGGCCTTGCCACCGAGGAGCTTTTTAACTACCTTGGCAACCTCAGCCCCAGAAATAGGAGAGCCCACCACAGACTTCCCAGGCACTGTTTCCTCATAGGAAGACGTGTTGGTGGGACTGAGGAGGTCTCGCTTGGCCTGTCGGCATGCCCACTGCCTCTGGAGTCCCATGAGCCAAAAGGACCCGGTGGCTCTTTCTTCAGCTTGACAGCATCCCTCACTGCTGGTGGATTACCGCCACGACAGGCACCAAACACCTTGCGGCCACAGCTTCAATCAGCTGGCTCAACAAGAGAGGAACGGAACATGGTCCACTCAGACTCAATGTCCAGCACCTCCCTCGTGACATGTTCAAAGTTCTTCCGGACATGTTCAAAGTTCTTCAGGAGACTCTGCTAGGTGTTCCCAGCAGACCCTTACAATGCGTTTGGGCCCGCCAGGTCTGACCGGCATCCTCCCCTACCATCGGAGCCAGCTCACCACCAGGTGGTGGTTGGTAGAAAGCTCTGCCCCTCTCTTCACCGAGTGTCCAAAACATGAGGCCGCAAATCCCATGACACAACTACAAAGTCAATCATGCGGCCGAGGGTGTCCTTGTGCCAAGTGCACATATGGACACCCTTATGTTTGAACATTGTGTTTGTTATGGACAATCCGTGACAAGCACAAAAGTCCAATAACAAAGCACCACTTGGGTTCAGATCCGGGTGGCCATTTTTCCCAATCACGACTCTCCAGGTTTCACTGTCGTTGCCAACATAGCGTTGAAGTCCACCAGCAGAACAAGGGAATCACCCGAGGGAGCACTCTCCAGTCCTCCCTCAAGGGAATCCAAAAAGAGTTGGTACTCTGAGCTGCTGTTTGGTGTGTAAACACAAACAACAGTCAGGACCCGTCACCCAACCCGAAGGCTGAAGGAAGCTACCATCTCGTCTATTGGGTTTAAAGTCCAACGTGCAGGCTTTGAGCCGAGGGGCAACAAGAATTGCCACCCCAGCCTCTCATTAGTTGCAACGCCAGTGTGGAATCTCTTCCACTCTGGCGTTGCAAGTAATGAAAGTTCAGCTCAGTCCAGCCCCTCTGAGAGAACAGGTTCCAGAGCCCTTGCTGTGAGTCCAACTATATCTAGCCGGGAACGTCTCCACCTCAAGCACCAGCTCAGGCTCCTTCCCTCCCAGCGAGGTGACGTTCCATGTCCCAAGAGCGAGCTTATGTAGCCGATAATCGGACCACCAAGTGCCCTGCCTTCGGCTGCCGCCCAGCTCACACTGCACCCTCTATGACCCAGCCCATGAGTGGTGAGCCCTGGAGGGGGGATCCACGTTGCCTCTTCGAGCTGAGCACGGCTGGGCCCCATGGGGACAGGCCCGTCAATCGCCATCGTGCCACACCTCTGGGCCTGGCTCCACAGGGGAGCCACGGTGACCTGCGTCCGGGCGAGAAAAAATCTAGGTCCTCAATTGTACTTTTAATAAAGGTCTTTGAGCTGCTCTTTGTCTGATCCCTCACCTAGGACCTGTTTGTCTTGGGAGACCATTGAAGCCCCCGGACAACATAGTTCCTGGATCAATGGGACACGCAAACCACAAGGGTGGCGGCTCAGAAAGCAGGTTATATAAATATAACTCCAAAACCAAACATGCAATATGCCTAAACATGCCTGTAATATTGTATCAATGTGAGTTTTCCTAGAATCGGTTGTTTTTGTAAGGTTTGCAAATACAAAAATTAGGTTTTACTCACAATGACAAAATCACACTCAATATGACAGTTATTTAAACATAACTCATAAACCACACAAAAAATGGCTAATAATGCCTGAAATAATGAATCATTGGGAGTTTTACTGAGTTTTACATTTTGCAAACACAAAAAGTATTTTTTTACTTGACTGTAATGTTCTTAGAACCCTGAGATAAAGGGAAAAAAGCAATACAAATGTATTTAAACCTAACTCCTAAACAACACATGCAAAATGGCTAATAATGCCTAGGGAGACATGTAACGTTGTTAGTTTAAAAAAATGATCTTTTGTAAAGATATCAAAGACACAAGCTAGTTTTTTTTATTCAATATGACAGTATAACAGTCATACTAAATATGAAAGTTATATAAACATAACTCCAAAACCAAACATGTGTCATGTCTAAAAATGCCTGTAATAATGTATTTATGTGAGTTTGTAAGGTTTGCAAGAACAAAAAGTAGTTTTTTACTCAATATGAAAGTAATGTTCTTAGAATCCTGAGATAATGCGAAAAAAGCAATACAAATGTATTGAAATACACATTTTAAACAAAACATGTAAAATGTCTAAAAATGCCTGTAATATTGAATCTATATAAGTTTTACTAGAATCAATTGTTTTTGTAAGGTTTGCAAATACAAAAATTAGGTTTTACACATAATGACATTAAAACTGTAACACTCAATATGACAATTATTTATTTATAACTCCTAACCACACATGAAACATGTCTAATCATGCGTGAAAAAAATTATCTTTGTGAGTGTTACTAGAAACATTTTCTTTTGTAAGGTTTGCAAATACAGGTTAGTTTTTTTTTACTCAATATGACAGTATAACTGCCACACTCAATATGACAGTTATTTAAACATAACTCTTAAACTACACATGAAAAATGACTAACAATGCCTGAAATAATGCATTCTTGTAAGTTTTACTCGAAACATATGCTTTTTTAAGGCTTGCAAACACAAAAATTATTTTTTTACTCAATATGACAGTAATGTTCTAAAATTCTGAGAAAATACGAACAAATTAATAAAAATATTCCAACATAATTCCTAAACCAAACATGCAAAATGTCTAAAAATGTCTGTAATATTGAATCCATGTGAGTTTTACTAGATTGAAATGATTTTATAGGGTTTGCAAATACATAAATTAGGTGTTACTTACTATGTCATAACTGACAGTGTAAGACAGTTATTTAACCATAACTCAAACCACACATGAAAAATGGCTAATAATGCCTGAAATAATGCATCCTTGGCCGTTTTCCTCGAAACACATGCTTTTTTAAATCTTGCAAATACAAAAAGTAGTTTTTTTACTCAATATGACTGTAATGTTCTTAAAATCCTGAGATAATGCGAAAAAAGCAATAAAAATGTATTTAAACATTACTCCTAAACAACATATGCAAAATGGCTAATAATGCCTGGGAACACGTATCTTTTTTAGTTTTACTGGAAAAATGATCTTTTGTAAAGTTTGCAAAGACACAAGCCAGTTTTTTTTTATTCAATATGACAGTATAACAGTCATACTAAATATGAAAGTTATATAAACATAACTCCAAAACCAAACATGTGTCATGTCTAAAAATGCCTGTAATAATGTATTAATGTGATTTTGTAAGGTTTGCAAAAACAAAAACTAGTTTTTTACTCAATATGAAAGTAATGATCTTAGAATCCTGAGATAATGCGAAAAAAGCAACAAAAATGTATTTAAACATAACTCCTAAACAACCCAGGCAAAATGGGTAATATTGCCTAGAGACATGTATCTTTTGTTAGTTTTACTAGAAAATGTATCTTTTGTAAAGTTTGCAAAGACACAAGCTAGTTTTTTTTTTCCCAATAAGACAGTATAACAGTCATACTAAATATGAAAGTTATTTAAACATAACTCCAGAACCAAACGTGTGTCATGTCTAAAATTGCCTATAATAATGTATTCATGTGAGTTTGTAAGGTTTGCAAAAACAAAAAGTAGTTTTTTCCTCAATATGAAAGTAAGGATTTTAGAATCCTGAGATAATGCGAAAAAAGCAATAAAAATGTATTTAAACATAATTCCTAAACAACCCATGCAAAATGGCTAATAATGCCTGGGGACATGTATCTTTGTTAGTTTTACTAGAAAAATGATATTTTGTAAAGTTTGCAAAGACACAAGCTAGTTTTTTAAAATTAAATATGACAGTATAACAGTCCTACTAAATATGAAAGTTATCAAAACATAACTCCAAAACCAAACATGTGTTATGTCTAAAAATGCCTGTAATAATGTATTTATGTGAGTTTGTAAGGTTTGCAAAAACAAAAAGTAGTTTTTTACTCAATATGAAAGTAATGATCTAAGAATCCTGAGATAATGCGAAAAAAGCAATAAAAATGTATTTAAACATAATTCCTAAACAACCCATGCAAAATGGGTAATAATGCCTGGAGACATGTAACTTTGTTAGTTTTACTAGAAAAATGATCTTTTGTAAAGTTTGCAAAGACACAAGCTAGTTTTTTTATTCAATATGACAGTATAACATTCATACTAAATATAAAAGTTATATAAACATAACTCCAAAACCAAACATGTGTCATGTCTAAAAATGTCTGTAATAATTAATTTATGTGAGTTTGTAAGGTTTGCAAAAACAAAAAGTAGTGTTTTACTCAATATGAAAGTAATGATCTTAGAATCCTGAGATAATGCGAAAAAAGCAATACAAATGTATTCAAACACAACTTTTAAACCAAACATGTAAATTGTCTAAAAATGCCTGTAATATTGAATCTATGTAAGTTTTACTAGAATCAATTGTTTTTGTAAGGTTTGCAAATACAAAAATTAGGTTTTACACATAATGACATTATAACTTTAACACTCAATATGAAAGTTATTTAATTATAACTCCTAAATACACATGAAACATGTCTAATAGTGTGAAAAAAATTATCTTTGTGAGTGTTGCTAGAAACATTTTCTTTTGTAAGGCTTGCAAAGACACAAGTTAGTTTTTTTAACTCAATATGACAGTATAACGCCACACTCAATATGACAGTTATTTAAACATAACTCCTAAACCACACCTGAAAAATGGCTAATAATGCCTGAAATAATGCATCTTTGGGAGTTTTACTGGAAACATATGCTTTTTTTAAGGCTTGCGAACACAAAAATTATTTTTTTACTCAATATGACAGTAATGTTCTAAAAATCCTGAGATAATGTGAAAAAAGCAATACAAATGTATTACAACATAATTCCTAAACCAAACATGCAAAATGTCTGAAAATGCCTGTAATGAACCCATGTGAGTTTTATTTGAAACAGTTGTATGGTTTGCTATACAAAAATTGGGTTTTATGACAAACACAAGTTAGTTTTTTTACTCAATATAACAGTTTAGCTGTCATACTATATATATGAAAGTTATATAAACATAACTCCAAAACCAAACATGCATTATGTCCAAAACTGCCTGTAATATTGTATATATGTGAGTTTTACTAGAATCAGGGTTGCAAATACAAAAATTGGGTTTTATGACAGTATACTGTCACACTCAATATGACAGTTATTTAAACATAACTCAAACAACACATGCAAAATGGCTAATAATGCCTGGAGCATGTATCTTAGTTAGTTTTACTAGAAAAATTGTATTTTGTAAGGTTTGCAAAGACACAAGTTAGTTGTTTTTTTTATTCAATATGACAGTATAACTGTCATACTAAATATGAAAGTTATATAAACATAACTCTAAAACCAAACATGCATTCTGTCTAAAAATGCCTGTAATGTTGTATCTGTGTGAGTTTAACTAGATTTAGTTGTTTTTGTAAGGTTTGCAAATACAAAATAAGGGTTTTACTCACTATCACAGTTTACTGTCACACTCAATCTGACAGTTATTTATTTAAACATAACTCCTAAACCACACATGCAAAATGGCTAATAATGCCTGGAGATATGTATCTTTGTGAGTTTTACTAGAAACATTATATTGTGTAAGGTTTAGTTAGTTTTTGTACTCAATCTGACAGTATAACTGTCATTCTACATCCATCCATTTTCTTCCGCTTATCCGAGGTCGGGTTGCGGGGGCAGCAGCCTGAGCAGAAAATCCCAGACTTCCCTCTCCCCAGCCACTTCGTCCAGCTCTTCTCGGGGTATTCCGAGGCGTTCCCAGGCCAGCCGGGGACATAGTCTTTCCAATGTGTCCTAGGTCTTCCCCGGGGCCTCCTGCCACACCTCCCTAGAGGCGTTCGGGTGACATCCTGAGCAGATGCCCGAACCACCTCATGGCTCCTCTCAATGTGGAGGAGCAGCAGCTCTACTTTGAGTACCTCCCGGATGACAGAGCTTCTCACCCTGTCTCTAAGGGAGAGACCCACCACCCGGCAGAGGAAACGCATTTCGGCCGCTTGTCCTTTCGGTCATAACCCAAAGCTGGGAACGTAGATCGACGGTAAATTGAGAGCTTTTCCTTCTGGCTCAGCTCCTTCTTCACCACAACGGATCGATATAGCGTCCTCAATACTGAAGACGCCGCACCAATCCGCCTGTGGATCTCTCGATCCACTCTATCCTCACTCGTGAACAAGACTCCTAGGTACTTGAACTCCTCCACTTGGGGCAAGATCTCCTCCCCAACCTGGAGATGGCACTCGACCCTTTCCTGCGCGAGAACCATGGACTTGGACTTGGAGGTGCTGATTCTCATCCCAGTCGCTTCTCACTCAAGGACCCTGCCGAGAGTATAGACCTGGTCTACCGTTCCACGACCAGGACGAAAACCACACTGTTCGTCCTGGATCCGAGTTTCCTCCTCTCCAGTACACATGAATAGACCTTACCGGGAAGGCTGAGGAGTGTGTTTCACGATAGTTGGAACACACCCTCCGGTTCCCCTTCTTAAAGAAAGGAACCACCACCCCGGTCTGCCAATCCAGAGGTACCGCCCCCAATGTTCACGCGATGTTGCAGAGTCTTGTCAACCAAGACAGCCCCACAGTATCCAGAGCCTTAAGGAACTCATCCACCACCGGGGCCTTGCCACAGAGGAGCTTTTTAACTACCTAGGCAACCTAAGCCCCAGAAATAGGAGAGTCCACCTCAGATTCCCCAGGCACTGCTTGGCCTGTTGGTATGCCCGCTGCCTCTGGAGTCCCATGAGCCAAAAGGACCCGATAGGCTCTTTCTTCAGCTTGACGGCATCCCTCACTGCTGGTGGCCACCAGCGAATTCTAGGATTACCGCCACGACAGGCACCAAACACCTTGCGGCCACAGCTCTAATCAGCAGACTCGACAAGAGAGGCACGGAACATGGTCCACTCAGACTCAATGTCCAGCACCTCCCTCGTGACATGTTCAAAGTTCTTCCTTATGTTTGAACATTGTGTTTGTTATGGACAATCCGTGACGAGCACAAAAGTCCAATAACAAAGCACCACTTGGGTTCAGATCCGGGTGGCCATTTTTCCCAATCACGACTCTCCAGGTTTCACTGTCCTTGCCAACATGAGCATTGAAGTCCCCCAACAGAACAAGGGAATCACCCGAGGGAGCACTCTCCAGTACTCCCTCAAGGGAATCCAAAAAGAGTGGGTACTCTGAGCTGCTGTTTGGTGCGTAAACACAAACAACAGTGAGGACCCGTCACCCAACCCGAAGGCGGAGGGAAGCTACCATCTCGTCTACTGGGTTAAAGTCCAACGTGCAGGCTTTGAGCAACAACAATTGCCACCCCAGCCTCTCATTGCTTGCAACGCCAGAGTGGAAGAGAGTCCAGCCCCTCTTGAGAGAACAGGTTCCAGAGCCCTTGCTGTGCGTCGAAGTGAGTCCAACTATATCTAGCCGGAACTTCTTCACCTCGCGCACCAGCTCAGGCTCTTTCCCTCCCAGCGAGGTGACGTTCCACGTCCCAAGAGCGAGCTTATGCAGCCGATAATCGGACCGCCAAGTGCCCTGCCTTCGGCTGCCGCCCAGTTCACACTGCATCCGACCTCTATGACCTCAATGGGCCCATGAGTGGTGAGCCCATTGGAGGGTTGACCCACGTTGCCTCTTCGAGCTGAGCCCGGCAGGGCCCCATGGAGACAGGCCCGGCCACCAGTCGCTCGCCATCGTGCCCCACCTCTGCACCTGGCTCCACAGGGGAGCCACGATGACATGCGCCTGGGCGAGAAAAAATCTAGGTCCTCGATTTGTACTTTTCATAAAGGTCTTTGAGCTGCTCTTTGTCTGATCCCTCACCTAGGACCTTTTCTCAGGGGATCCTGAGGCGTTCCCAGGCCAGCCGGGAGACATAGTGTTCCCAATGTGTCCTGGGTCTTCCCCGTGGCCTCCAGGGTGACAGAGCTTCACCTTCACCAGGGGTGTCAAACTCAAATACAGAGTGGGCCAAAGTTTAAAACTGAACAAAGCCGCGGGCCAAGGTTGAACAAATTAACCTTTTAATAGGGACCCAAACAAGTTTTGCATTGAATATTGAACAAGCAAGGCTTATATAACTTTATAGTGACATGCAAAATGGAGTTTCAAATAATAATAATAATCATTAAAAAATATCAATTGCATATCAAATACAATTTAAATAAAAATTGAATGCCTCTTTTCTATTTGCAGCCTTCTGAGGTAAATATCAACATTAACTTTTTCCACAGGCTAATAAATTTGAAAATAAAATAACAATGAATAAAACAACCATTCAGGACTTTAAACTGCTCAGTTTGCAACACACTGATCTAATTTGATGTGCCCAAGCCAGATACCTGGCATCTTTTTTTAGATGCTAGTTCTTTAATGTCGGGGCTCAGGCTTTGAGCTGAGGCAACTTTCATTATCGAACAAGGTGTTCAACAGTCATATCTCGTACACCCAATTCTAACATCATTCAGACCCAGTCACAAGATATGTGCAGCTTCAGCACGCATACACAAATGAATGCAACGCATACTTCATCAACAGCGATACAGGTTACACTGAGGGTGACAGTATAAAAAACTTTAACACTGTTAGAAATATACGCCACACTGTGAACCCACACCAAACAAAAATAAAAAACACTTTTCGGGAGAACATCCGCACCGTAACACAACATAAACACAAAAGAACAAATACCCAGAATCTTTTGCAGCACTAACTCTTTCGGGACGCTACAAAATACACCCCCGCTACCACCAAACCCCCCCCCCACGGGCCAGAGTTTGACACCCATGACCTTCACTGTAAAAAATGACTGTAAAAATAAAAAATAAAATTACAGTTATATACTCCATCCATCCATCCATTTTCTACCGCTTATTCCCTTCGGGGTCGCGGGGGGCGCTGGAGCCTATCTCAGCTACAATCGGGCGGAAGGCGGGGTACACCCTGGACAAGTCGCCACCTCATCGCAGGGCCAACACAGATAGACCGACAACATTCACACTCACATTCACACACTAGGGCCAATTTAGTGTTGCCAATCAACCTATCATGTTCTTCTTAAATGCAGTTAAGTACTGTAAATTTTGTTGCATTTTTCAAAAAATATCGACCAGCAGTAAGTTACTGTAAAACCTACAGTGTA
Source organism: Entelurus aequoreus (assembly GCF_033978785.1). NCBI lineage: Eukaryota > Metazoa > Chordata > Actinopteri > Syngnathiformes > Syngnathidae > Entelurus > Entelurus aequoreus. Next base: position 53,467 of record NW_026907997.1, read on the forward strand.
ATTCAGTATTTTTCAGACTTGTTTCTTGGGTCCGCCCACAATTCGTCCAACCGAGCTTCATTTCACCTGGCCGACCCTGCTAAATCCATCCTACTGCATCGTGTGTTTTTGATAACAAGGTAAAAGTCACTTGTACCTTGATGTGTCATTTTCTGTTTGAATTACTTTATATATATATATTTATAAAGTCCGAAATGTCAGCATCACAGACACTATCGTTGACCACGCGCATGCCAGCTAGCTAAAATTTCTTCTTTTTTGTCATAGTCATCATAAAAGATGATAACTTGCAACATATGTGCTACGACTTGCAGCAATGTATTTGCGTATGTTAGACACATGCGAAGTCATAGTTGTATGCCTAATGCATCGTTTAAGTGTGCTTTCCCTAAATGCACAAGAGTTTTTTCCAACTTCTCAGCCTTCAAAACTTACAGCCGTCGTCATAAATATGGCAAGAGTAGGACTGATATGTATAGCGCAGAAGGTTTACCTTGTAATATTGTCTCATGTAGCGCGAAGTGCGATGATATACGGGCCCTTCTCCTGCATTTGAAAAGTCATATTACCGAAGGTAGGACAGTTACGTGCCCCTTCAGTCAATGTGAAAAAAGATTTACAGTTAAGTCTACTTTCACATCGCACGTGTCAAGGAAGCACTACGGCTACACTGAACGAAGTTTGACTTGCTCAACAGCAAATCCAAGCAGCTCTTGTGTTATTAACACTGATGATGACTATTGTGATATGCAACTTGAGAATTCAGGATATTCCTGTTATGAAGACATGGAGGTCTACTTGCATTAAAAAAAATGTTCACAGCACTGAAAAAAGGTTGAGAACCACTGCCTTAGGACAGTGGTTCTCAACCTTTTTTCAGTGATGTACCCCTGTGAACATTTTTTAAATTCAAGTACCCCCTAATCAGAGCAAAGCATTTTTGGTTGAAAAAAAGAGATAAAGAAGTAAAATACAACACTATGTCATCAGTTTCTGATTTATTAAATTGTATAACAGTGCAAAATATTGCTCATTTGTTGTGGTCTTTCTTGAACTATTTTGAAAAAAAGATATAAAAATAACTAAAAACTTGTTGAAAAATAAACAAGTGATTCAAATATAAATAAAGATTTTTACACATAGAAGTAATCAAATGAAAGTGCCCTCTTTGGGGATTGCAATAGAGATCCATCTGGATTCATGAACTTCATTCTCAACATTTCTTCACAAAAAAAGAAATCTTTAACATCAATATTTATGGAACATGTCCACTACGCTTTAACCAAGCCTCCATTGTTTTCTACATGGATAGTTGATTGACAGTTGGTGCCGTGTGGCACCGCCAGGTAGAGTCAAACCCTCATGGCATGGGGGAAACTCTGGCTTTATGGTAATGAATGGAATAGCCTACTTGATTAGTTGTTCAGTTTATGAACTTACATTCATATTTTGTCGAAGTATTATTCAATAAATATATTTATAAAGGATTTTTGAATTGTTGCTATTTTTAGAATATTTTAAAAAAATCTCACGTACCCCTTGGCATACCTTCAAGTACCCCCAGGAGTACGCGTACCCCCATTTGAGAACCACTGCCTTAGGAGACTAGATGTAAACAGAGTAAAGAGAGAGCGAGTGAGGTGGCCATTCCAAATACTTTTAAAATGCTACCCATATTGGATACTGTTTAGGAACATAAACTGCATTTCTTGACTGTACCAGTTGCTGGTGACAAAGTCACATTAAAACGTTGGATGATCAGCATGGAAGGTGATGTCATCTGCAAAGGCGTCCAACCTAGCTTAATCTCAGGGCTTGCTGCCCTTCTTGCCACCTACTATGTGTTCAACTTGGAATACCAAGAGGAATTTGGATATTGGAATTTGTTCAAAGGTAAATCCTCTTGATACTGTTAAAATACTGTTAGGATATTTTATTTTATATTTCTCACCTCTGTTCAGGAATTTGACTTGTCATTTCCCCAATTGTGTGCCTTAAATCAATGACTCTTCTGTTCCTTTGTGTACCTTCTTATTAGGGACCGAAGCACCAGTTTGACTCTAGGATACAGAGAAGGTAGGTAATGTGCAGGTAAAGATATGTTGACTGGGTCAAAGAAGGAAGCACCTGTTTGACCCCAGGATGCAGAAAAAGTAGGTAATTTGCAGGTAAAGATATGTTGACTGGATGATGGCAGGAAGCACCAGCTTGACCTGAGAATGCAGAGCAAGTAGGTAATGTGCGGGTGAAGATATGTTGAATGGGTAAAGGCAGGAAGCACCAGTGTGACCCCACCATGCAGGGAAGGTAGGTAATGTGCGGGTGAAGGTATGTTGAATGGGTGAAAGAAGGAAGCGCAGGTGTGGTCGAGGCCATGCAGACAAGGTAGGTATGTGCAGGTGAAGATATGTTGTATGGTGAAAGAAAGAAGCACCAGTGTGACCCAAGGATGCAGGGAAGGTAGGTAATGTGCAGGTAAAGATATGTTGAATGGGTGAAGGCAGGAAACACCAGCTAGACGCCAGGATACAGAGAAGGTAGGTAATGTGCAGGTAAAGATATGTTGAATGAGTAAAGGCAGGAAACACCAGCTTGACTCCAGGATACAGAGAATGTAGGTAATGTGCAGGTAACGATATGTTGAATGGGTAAAGGTAGAAAGCACCAGCGTGACCACACTATGCAGAGAAGGTAGGTAATGTGCAGGTAAAGATATGTTGAATGGGTAAAGGCAAGAAGCACCAGTGTGACCCCAGGATGCAGAGAAGATAGGTAATGAGCAGGTAACGATATGTTAAATGGGTGAAAGCAGGAAACATCAGCGTAAATACACCGTCCCGTAGATGGAGAGAAAACATAAATAGAGAGAGGGATTGGGGAGGCTTTAGCATTGTCTTCCTCTCTGAATTTGTCTTAATGGGTTTTAGAGCATTCACTCATCTACAGCTGTGGTTATGGTATAGGCTCACATATATCCTAAAATTGATATTAATATTTGTGCAGTGCATATTCCTAAATAACAATGTGAGGGGGGTTCTGTATCGACTGCAAGTAATCTTCAATCACAACAGAATATCTAATATGCTTTCTCTCTTTTTTAGGCGATTCATTGGCGTTAAACCTGAGAGGGGAACAAAGGCTAGCCAGGGAAAGGTGGTGTCCAAGAAGACCGGGAAGCTGGTCCAGAAAAAGGCAGCAACTGTAAATCCTCACGTAGCCACCCTTATAAAACATCTCACAGACTTTGAGTGGGGCTTTATGTAGCCGACAACTAAACACTGGACTCGTGTTCAGTGTTTTGTCTCCAGTTAGAAATTAAGTGGACATGTTATAAATGTTAAAATACTTTACTGAAAATAAGAAGAATGCACTAAATGTACTTTGAATGTATTTGATGCACAATAAATAATTGGTTAATAAAAACATAATCTTGCAAGGCCATTTCTCCAGTCATTTTTATGCCAGCAGATTGCAAGGATTTTGATTTTGAAAAATTAAAAGTTCAACTCATTAACTTCTAGTGGCATTATACTGTAAAGCTCAGTCTATAGTGCTTACAATTATTTTACTGTAATTAACTGTTAATGGATATTACAGTAGATACACTAAAATAACAGTGTAATGCCGCTAAACAGATGACAGTATTATGCTGTGAAGCGTATATTTGATACAGCACAGTACTGTGATACTTTTTACAGTAATAAACTGTAGTGATAAATCACAGTATGTGTGCTGTAGAAAAACAGTTTTATACTGGAACCATTAGCTGCCAGTAGGTTACTGTAATTAAACGGTGAAAATTCTTACAGTAAGGGAGAGACCCGCCACCCAGCGGAGAAAACTCATTTCGGCCGCTTGTACCCGTGATGTTGTCCTTTCGGTCATAACCCAAAGCTCATGACCATAGGTGAGGATGGGAACGTAGATTGACCGGTAAATTGAGAGCTTTTCCTTCTGGCGCAGCTCCTTCTTACCACAACGAATCGATATAGCGTCCTCATTACTGAAGACGCCGCACCGACCAGCCTGTGCATCTCACGATCCACTCTTCCCTCACTCATGAACAAGACTCCAGGTACTTGAACTCATCCACTTGGGGCAAGATCTCCTGCCCAACCTCGAGATGGCACTCCACCCTTTCCCGGGCGAGAACCTCGGACTTGGAGGTGCTGATTCTCATCCCAGTCGCTTCACACTCGGCTGCGAACCAATCCAATGAGAGCTGAAGATCCTGGCCAGTTAAAGCCATAAGGACCACATCATCTGCAAAAAGGAGAGACCTAATCCTGCAGCCACCAAACCGGATCCCCTCAACGCCATGACTGCGCCTAGAAATTCTGTCCATAAAATTTATGAACACATTTGGTGACAAAGGGCAGCCAACTTACTGCTGGCAATGCGGACCAAGCTCTGACACTGATCATACAGGGAGCGACCCGCCACAATCAGACATGCCGATACCCCATACTCTCTGAGCACTCCCCACAGGACTTCCCGGGGTGGCCACGGTCGAATGTCTTCTCCAAGTCCACAAAGCACATGTAGACTGGTTGGACAAACTCCCATGCACACTCAAGGACCCTGCCGAGAGTATAGAGCTGGTCTACCGTTCCACGACCAGGACGAAAACCACACTGTTCGTCCTGGATCCGAGGTTCCTCCTCTCCAGTACACATGAATAGACCTTACCGGGAAGGCTGAGGAGTGTGATCTACGATAGTTGGAACACACCCTCCGGTTCCCCTTCTTAAAGAGAGGAACCACCACCCCGGTCTGCCAATCCAGAGGTACCGCCCCTGATGTCCACGCGATGTTGCAGAGTCTTGTCAACTAAAACAGCCCCACAGCATCCAGAGCCTTAAGGAACTCCGGATGGAGCTCATCCACCCCCGGGGCTTTGCCACCGAGGAGCTTTTTAACTACCTTGGCAACCTCAGCCCCAGAAATAGGAGAGCCCAACACAGATTCCCCAGGCACTGCTTGGCCTGTCGGTATGCCCGCTGCCTCTGGAGTCCCATGAGCCAAAAGGACCAGATAAGCTCTTTCTTCAGCTTGACTGCATCCCGCACTGCTGGTGGCCACCAGCGGGTTCTAGGATTACCGCCACGACAGGCACCAAACACCTTGCGGCCACAGCTCCAATCAGCTGGCTTGACAAGAGAGGCACGGAACATGATCCATTCAGACTCAATGTCCAGCACCTCCTTTGTGACATGTTCAAAGTTCCTCCGGAGGTGGAAAAAGAAACTCTCTCTGACAGGAGACTCTGCCAGGCATTCCCAAAAGACTCTCACAATGCGTTTGGGCCTGCCAGGTCTGTCCGGGATCCTACCCCACCATCGGAGCCAGCTCACCAGGTGGTGATCGGTAGAAAGCTCGCCCCTCTCTTCACCCGAGTGTCCAAAACATGAGGCCGCAAATCCCATGACACAACTACAAAGTCAATAATGGAACTGCGGCCGAGGGTGTCCTGGTGCCAAGTGCACATATGGACACCCTTATGTTTGAACATTGTGTTTGTTATGGACAATCCGTGACGAGCACAAAAGTCCAATAACAAAGCATCACTTGGGTTCAGATCCGGGTGGCTATTTTTCCCAATCACGACTCTCCAGGTTTCAAAGTCGTTGCCAACATGAGCGTTGAAGACCCCCAGCAGAACAAGGGAATCACCCGAGGGAGCACTCTCAAGGGAATCCAAAAAGAGTGGGTACTCTGAGCTGCTGTTTGGTGCGTAAACACCAACAACAGTCAGGACCCGTCACCCAACCCGAAAGCGGAGGGAAGCTACCATCTCGTCTCCTGGGTTAAGTCCAACGTGCAGGCTTTGAGCCGGGGGGGCAACAAGAATTGCCAACCCAGCCTCTCATTACTTGCAACGCCAGAGTGGAAGAGAGTCCAACCCCTCTTGAGAGAACAGGTTCCAGAGCCCTTGCTGTGCGTCGAAGTGAGTCTATCTTTATCCAGCCGGGAACTTCTCCACCTCGCGAGGTGACGTTCCACGTCCCAAGAGCGAGCTTATGTAGCCGATAATCCGACCGCCAAGTGCCCTGCCTTCGGCTTCCGCCCAGCTAACACTGCACCCGACCTCTATGACCCAGCCCATGAGTGGTGAGCCTATTGCAGGGGGGACCCACGTTGCCTCTTCGAGCTGGGCCCCATGGGCACCAGTCGCTCGCCATCGTGCCCCACCTCTGGGCCTGGCTCCACAGGGGAGTCACGGTGACCCGCGTCCGGGCGAGAAAATATCTAGGTCCTCGATTTGTACTTTTCATAAAGGTCTTTGAGCTGCTCTTTGTCTGATTCCTCACCTAGGACCTGTTTGTCTTGGGGGACCCTACCAGGGGGCATAGAAGCCCCCGGACAACATAGCTCCTAGGATCAGTGGGACACGCAAACCACAAAGGTGGCGGCTCAGAAAGCAGGTTATATAAACATAACTCCAAAACCAAACATGCACGATGTCTAAACATGCCTGTAATATTGTATCAACGTGAGTTTTACTAGAATCGGTTGTTTTTTTAAGGCTTGCAAACACAAAAAGTTTTTTTTACTCAATATGACAGTAAGTTCTTAAAATGCTGAGATAATGTGAAAAAAAGCAATACAAATTTATTCCTACATAATTCCTAAACCAAACATGCAAAATGTCTAAAAATGCCTGTAATATTGAATCCATGTGAGTTTTACTAGAATCATTTGTTTTTGTAAGGTTTGCAAATACAAAAATTGAGTTTTATGACGGACACAAGTTAGTTTTTTTACTCATTATAACAGTATAGATGTCATACTATATATTAAAGTTATATAAACATAACTCCAAAACCAAACGTGCATTATGTCCAAAATTGCCTGTAATATTGTATAGATGTGAGTTTTACTAGAATCAGGTTTGCAAATACAAAAATTGGGTTTTATGACAGTATACTGTCACACTCAATATGACAGTATAACTGTCATACTAAATCCATCCATTTTCTTCCGCTTATCCGAGGTCGGGTTGCGGGGGCAGCAGCCTAAGCAGAGAGCCCAGACTTCCCTCTCCCCAGCCACTTCATCCAGCTCTTCTCGGGGGATCCCGAGGCGTTCCCAGGCCATAGTCTTTCCAATGTATCCTAGGTCTTCCCCATGGCCTCCTGCCGTTCGGACCTAGGGAGGCGTTCGGGTGGCATCCTGAGCAGATGCCCGAACCACCTCATCTGGCTCCTCTCAATGTGGAGGAGCAGCTGCTTTACACTGAGTTCCTCCCAGATGACAGAGCTTCTCACCCTATCTCTAAGGGAGAGACCCACCACCCGGCGGAGGAAACTCATTTCGGCCGCTTGTACCCGTGACCTTGTCCTTTCGGTCATAACCCAAAGCTCATGACCATAGGTGAGGATGGGAACGTTGATCGACCGGTAAATTGAAAGCTTTTCCTTCTGGCTCAGCTCCTTCTTCACCACAACGGATCGATATAGCGTCCTCATTACTGAAGACGCCGCACCGATCCGCCTGTAGATCTCACAATCCACTCTATCCTCACTCGTGAACAAGACTCCTAGGTACTTGAACTCCTTCACTTGGGGAAAGATCTCTTTCCAAACCTCGAGATGGCACTCCACCCTTTCCCGGGCGAGAACCATGGACTCTGACTTGGAGTTGCTGATTCTCATCCCAGTCGCTTCACTGCGAACCGATCCAATGAAAGCTGAAGATCTTGGCCAGTTGAAGCCATCAGGACCACATCATCTGCAAAAAGCAGAGACCTAATCCTGCAGCCACCAAACCAGGCGCAGTCATGGCGTTGAGGGGATCCACAAAGCCATGACTGCGCCTAGATATTCTGTCCATTAAAGTTATGAACAGAATCGGTGACAAAGGGCAGCCTTAGCGGAGTCCAACCCTCACTGGAAAGGGGTCCGACATACTGCCGGCAATGCGGACCAAGCTCTGACACTGATCATACAGGGAGACACCCACCACAATCAGACATGCCGATACTCCATACTCTCTGAGCACTCCCCACAGGATTTACCGGGGGCCAAGGTCGAATGTCTTCTCCAAGTCCACAAAACTTATGTAGACTGGTTGGGCAAACTCCCATGCACACTCAAGGACCCTGCCGAGAGTATAGAGCTGGTCTACCGTTCCACGACCAGGACGAAAACCACACTGTTCGTCCAGGATCCGAGGTTCCTCCTCTCCATTACACATGAATAGACCTTACCGGGAAGGCTGAGGAGTGTGTTCTACGATAGTTGGAACACACCCTCCGGTCCCCTTCTTAAAGAGAGGAACCACCACCCCGGTCTGCCAATCCAGAGGTACCGCCCCCGATGTAGACGCAATGTTGCAGAGTCTTGTCAACCAAGACTGCCCCACAGCATCCAGAGCCTTAAGGAACTCCGGACGGAGCTCATACCCCCGGGGCCTTGCCACCGAGGAGCTTTTTAACTACCTTGGCAACCTCAGCCCCAGAAATAGGAGAGCCCACCACAGACTTCCCAGGCACTGTTTCCTCATAGGAAGACGTGTTGGTGGGACTGAGGAGGTCTCGCTTGGCCTGTCGGTATGCCCACTGCCTCTGGAGTCCCATGAGCCAAAAGGACCCGGTGGCTCTTTCTTCAGCTTGACAGCATCCCTCACTGCTGGTGGATTACCGCCACGACAGGCACCAAACACCTTGCGGCCACAGCTTCAATCAGCTGGCTCAACAAGAGAGGAACGGAACATGGTCCACTCAGACTCAATGTCCAGCACCTCACTCGTGACATGTTCAAAGTTCTTCCGGACATGTTCAAAGTTCTTCAGGAGACTCTGCTAGGTGTTCCCAGCAGACCCATACAATGCGTTTGGGCCTGCCAGGTCTGACCGGCATCCTCCCCTAACATCGGAGCCAGCTCACCACCAGGTGGTGGTTGGTGGAAAGCTCTGCCCCTCTCTTCACCGAGTGTCCAAAACATGAGGCCGCAAATCCCATGACACAACTACAAAGTCAATCATGCGGCCGAGGGTGTCCTTGTGCCAAGTGCACATATGGACACCCTTATGTTTGAACATTGTGTTTGTTATGGACAATCCGTGACAAGCACAAAAGTCCAATAACAAAGCACCACTTGGGTTCAGATCCGGGTGGCCATTTTTCCCAAACACGACTCTCCAGGTTTCACTGTCGTTGCCAACATAGCGTTCAAGTCCACCAGCAGAACAAGGGAATCACCCGAGGGAGCACTCTCCAGTACTCCCTCAAGGGAATCCAAAAAGAGTTGGTACTCTGAGCTGCTGTTTGGTGTGTAAACACAAACAACAGTCAGGACCCGTCACCCAACCCGAAGGCTGAAGGAAGCTACCATCTCGTCTATTGGGTTTAAAGTCCAACGTGCAGGCTTTGAGCCGGGGGGCAACAAGAATTGCCACCCCAGCCTCTCATTAGATGCAACGCCAGTGTGGAATCTCTTCCACTCTGGCGTTGCCAGTAATGAAAGTTCAGCTCAGTCCAGCCCCTCTGAGAGAACAGGTTCCAGAGCCCTTGCTGTGAGTCCAACTATATCTAGCCGGGAACGTCTCCACCTCATGCACCAGCTCAGGCTCCTTCCCTCCCAGCGAGGTGACGTTCCATGTCCCAAGAGCGAGCTTATGTAGCCGATAATCGGACCACCAAGTGCCCTGCCTTCGGCTGCCGCCCAGCTCACACTGCACCCTCTATGACCCAGCCCATGAGTGGTGAGCCCTGGAGGGGGGATCCACGTTGCCTCTTCGAGCTGAGCACGGCTGGGCCCCATGGGGACTGGCCCGTCAATCGCCATCGTGCCACACCTCTGGGCCTGGCTCCACAGGGGAGCCACGGTGACCTGCGTCCGGGCGAGAAAAAATCTAGGTCCTCAATTGTACTTTTAATAAAGGTCTTTGAGCTGCTCTTTGTCTGATCCCTCACCTAGGACCTGTTTGTCCTGGATCAGTGGGACACGCAAACCACAAAGGTGGCGGCTCAGAAAGCAGGTTATATAAATATAACTCCAAAACCAAACATGCAATATGTCTAAACATGCCTGTAATATTGTATCAATGTGACTTTTCCTAGAATCGGTTGTTTTTGTAAGGTTTGCAAATACAAAAATTAGGTTTTACTCACAATGACAAAATCACACTCAATATGACAGTTATTTAAACATAACTCATAAACCACACAAAAAAATGGCTAATAATGCCTGAAATAATGAATCATTGGGAGTTTTACTGAGTTTTATATTTTGCAAACACAAAAAGTAGTTTTTTACTTGACTGTAATGTTCTTAGAACCCTGAGATAATGGGAAAAAAGCAATAAAAATGTATTTAAACCTAACTCCTAAACAACACATGCAAAATGGCTAATAATGCCTAGGGAGACATGTAACGTTGTTAGTTTAAAAAAATGATTTTTTGTAAAGATATCAAAGACACAAGCTAGTTTTTTTTATTCAATATGACAGTATAACAGTCATACTAAATATGAAAGTTATATAAACATAACTCCAAAACCAAACATGTGTCATGTCTAAAAATGCCTGTAATAATGTATTCATGTGAGTTTGTAAGGTTTGCAAAAACAAAAAGTAGCTTTTTACTCAATATGAAAGTAATGTTCTTAGAATCCTGAGATAATGCGAAAAAAGCAATACAAATGTATTCAAACACAAATTTTAAACCAAACATGTAAAATGTCTAAAAAATCCTGTAATATTGAATCTATATAAGTTTTACTAGAATCAATTGTTTTTGTAAGGTTTGCAAATACAAAAATTAGGTTTTACACATAATGACATTAAAACTGTAACACTCAATATGACAATTATTTATTTATAACTCCTAACCACACATGAAGCATGTCTAATAATGCGTGAAAAAATTTATCTTTGTGAGTGTTACTAGAAACATTTTCTTTTGTAAGGTTTGCAAAGACAGGTTAGTTTTTTTTTACTCAATATGACAGTATAACTGCCACACTCAATATGACAGTTATTTAAACATAACTCTTAAACTACACATGAAAAATGATTAACAATGCCTGAAATAATGCATTCTTGTAAGTTTTACTCGAAACATATGCTTATTTAAGGCTTGCAAACACAAAAATTATTTCTTTACTCAATATGACAGTAATGTTCTAAAATTCTGAGAAAATACGAACAAATTAAAAAAATTATTCCAACATAATTCCTAAACCAAACATGCAAAATGTCTAAAAATGTCTGTAATGAATCCATGTGAGTTTTACTAGATTTAAATGATTTTGTAAGGTTTGCAAATACATAAATTAGGTTTTACTTACTATGTCATAACTGACAGTATATGACAGTTATTTAACCATAACTCAAACCACACATGAAAAATGGCTAATAATGCCTGAAATAATGCATCCTTGGCCGTTTTACTCGAAACACATGCTTTTTCAAATCTTGCAAACACAAAAAGTAGTTTTTTAACTCAATATGACTGTAATGTTCTTAAAATCCTGAGATAATGCAAAAAAAGCAATAAAATTGTATTTAAACATTACTCCTAAACACCATATGCAAAATGGCTAATAATGCCTGGAAACATGTATCTTTGTTAGTTTTACTGGAAAAATTATCTTTTGTAAAGTTTGCAAAGACACAAGCCAGTTTTTTTTTATTCAATATGACAGTATAACAGTCATATTAAATATGAAAGTTATATAAACATAACTCCAAAACCAAACATGTGTCATGTCTAAAAATGCCTGTAATAATGTATTAATGTGAGTTTGTAAGGTTTGCAAAAACAAAAACTAGTTTTTTACTCAATATGAAAGTAATGATCTTAGAATCCTGAGATAATGCAAAAAAAGCAATAAAAATGTATTTAAACATAATTCCTAAACAACCCATGCAAAATGGGTAATAATGCCTGGAGACATGTATCTTTGTTAGTTTTACTAGAAAAATGATATTTTGTAAAGATATCAAAGACGAAAGCTAGTTTTATTTATTCAATATGACTGTATAACAGTCATACTAAATATAAAAGTTATATAAACATAACTCCAAAACCAAACATGTGTCATGTCTAAAAATGTCTGTAATAATGTATTTATGTGAGTTTGTAAGGTTTGCAAAAACAAAAAGTACTTTTTTACTCAATATGAAAGTAATGATCTTAGAATCCTGAGATAATGCGAAAAAAGCAATACAAATGTATTTAAACATAATTCCTAAACAACACATGCAAAATGGGTAATAATGCCTGGAGACATGTATCTTTGTTAGTTTTACTAGAAAAATTATATTTTGTAAAGTTTGCAAAGACACAAACTAGTTTTTTTTAATTCAATATGACAGTATAACAGTCATACTAAATATGAAAGTTATATGAACATAACTCCAAAACCAAACATGTGTCATGTCTAAAAATGCCTGTAATAATGTATTAATGTGAGTTTGTAAGGTTTGCAAAAACAAAAAGTAGTTTTTTACTCAATATGAAAGTAATGATCTTAAAATCCTGAGATAATGCGAATAAAGCAATAAAAATGTCTTTAAACATAATTCCTAAACAACCCATGCAAAATGGGTAATAATGCCTGGACACATGTATCTTTGTTAGTTTTACTAGAAAAATGATGTTTTGTAAAGGTTGCAAAGACACAAGCTAGTTTTTTAAAATTAAATATGACAGTATAACAGTCCTACTAAATATGAAAGTTATCAAAACATAACTCCAAAACCAAACATGTGTTATGTCTAAAAATGCCTGTAATAATGTATTTATGTGAGTTTGTAAGGTTTGCAAAACAAAAAGTAGTTTTTTTCCTCAATATGAAAGTAAGGATTTTAGAATCCTGAGATAATGCCAAAAAAGCAATAAAAATGTATTTAAACATAATTCCTAAACAACCCGTGCAAAATGGGTAATAATGCCTGGAGACAGGTATCTTTGTTAGTTTTACTAGAAAAAGTATCTTTTGTAAAGTTTGCAAAGACACAAGCTAGTTTTTTTAATTCAATATGACAGTATAACAGTCATACTAAATATCAATCAATCAATCAATCAATGTTTATTTATATAGCCCTAAATCACAAGTGTCTCAAAGGGCTGTACAAGCCACAACGACATCCTCGGTGTCGAGTGGGTCTGACATAATATTGTGAAAGTCCAACACATCAGCGAAAGTCCAGTCCATGGTGGGGCCAGCGGGAACCATCCCGAGCGGAGACGGGTCAGCAGCGTAGAGATGTCCCCATCTGATGGACAGGCTAGCGGTCCACCCCGGAGCAGAGTAGAAAAGAAAAGAAAAGAAACGGCAGATCAACTGGTCTAAAAAGGGAGTCTATTTAAAGGCTAGAGTATACAAATGAGTTTTAAGATGAGACTTAAATGCTTCTACTGAGGTAGCATCTCTAACTTTTACCGGGAGGGCATTCCATAGTATTGGAGCCCGAATAGAAAACGCTCTATAGCCCGCAGACTTTTTTGGGGCTCTGGGAATCACTAATAAGCCGGAGTTCTTTGAACGCAGATTTCTTGCCGGGACATATGGTACAATACAATCGGCAAGATAGGCAGGAGCTTGACCGTGTAGTATTTTATACGTAAGTAGTAAAACCTTAAAGTCGCATCTTAGGTGCACAGGAAGCCAGTGCAAGTGAGCCAGTATAGGCGTAATATGATCAAACTTTCTTGTTTTTGTCAAAAGTCTAGCAGCCGCATTTTGTACCATCTGTAATCTTTTAATGCTAGACATAGGGAGGCCCGAAAATAAAACGTTACAGTAATCGAGACGAGATGTAACGAACGCATGGATAATGATCTCAGCATCTAAATATAAATATATAATATATAAATATATAAAAGTTATATAAACATAACTCCAAAACCAAACATGTGTCATGTCTAAAAATGCCTGTAATAATGTATTTATGTGAGTTTGTAAGGTTTGCAAAAACAAAAAGTAGTTTTTTCCTCAATATGAAAGTAAGGATTTTAGAATCCTGAGATAATGCAAAAAAAGCAATAAAAATGTATTCAAAGTTAATTCCTAAATAACCCATGCAAAATGGGTAATAATGCCTGGAGACATGTATCTTTGTTAGTTTTACTAGAAAAATTATATTTTGTAAAGTTTGCAAAGACACAAGCTAGTTTTTTTTATTCAATATGACTGTATAACAGTCATACTAAATATAAAAGTTATATAAACATAACTCCAAAACCAAACATGTGTCATGTCTAAAAATGTCTGTAATAATGTATTTATGTGAGTTTGTAAGGTTTGCAAAAACAAAAAGTAGTTTTTTACTCAATATGAAAGTAATGATCTTAAAATCCTGAGATAATGCGAAAAAAGCAATAAAAATGTCTTTAAACATAATTCCAAAACAACCCATGCAAAATGGGTAATAATGCCTGGAGACATGTATCTTTGTTAGTTTTACTAGAAAAATTATCTTTTGTAATGTTTGCAAAGACACAAGCTAGTTTTTTTTTATTCAATATGACAGTATAACAGTCATACTAAATATGAAAGTTATATAAACATAACTCCAAAACCAAACATGTGTCATGTCTAAAAATGCCTGTAATAATGTATTTATGTGAGTTTGTAAGGTTTGCAAAAACAAAAAGTAGTTTTTTACTCAATATGAAAGTAATGATCTTAGAATCCTGAGATAATGCGAAAAAAGCAATAAAAATGTCTTTAAACATAATTCCAAAACAACCCATGCAAAATGGGTAATAATGCCTGGAGACATGTATCTTTGTTAGTTTTACTAGAAAAATTATCTTTTGTAATGTTTGCAAAGACACAAGCTAGTTTTTTTTAATTCAATATGACAGTATAACAATCATACTAAATATGAAAGTTATATAAACATAACTCCAAAACCAAACATGTGTCATGTCTAAAAATGCCTGTAATAATGTATTTATGTGAGTTTGTAAGGTTTGCAAAAACAAAAAGTAGTTTTTTACTCAATATGAAAGTAATGATCTTAGAATCCTGAGATAATGCGAAAAAAGCAATAAAAATGTATTTAAACATAATTCCTAAACAACCCATGCAAAATGGGTAATAATGCCTGGACACATGTATCTTTGTTAGTTTTACTAGAAAAATGATCTTTTGTAATGTTTGCAAAGACACAAGCTAGTTTTTTAAAATTAAATATAACAGTATAACAGTCCTACTAAATATGAAAGTTATCAAAACATAACTCCAAAACCAAACATGTGTTATGTCTAAAAATGCCTTTAATAATGTATTTATGTGAGTTTGTAAGGTTTGCAAAACAAAAAGTAGTTTTTTCCTCAATATGAAAGTAAGGATTTTAGAATCCTGAGATAATGCCTAAAAAGCAATAAAAATGTATTCAAACATAATTCCTAAACAACCCATGCAAAATGGGTAATAATGCCTGGAGACATGTATCTTTGTTAGTTTTACTGGAACAATAATATTTTGTAAAGTTTGCAAAGACACAAGCTAGTTTTTTTAATTCAATATGACAGTATAACAGTCATATTAAATATAAAAGTTATATAAACATAACTCCAAAACCAAACATGTGTCATGTCTAAAAATGCCTGTAATAATGTATTTATGTGCGTTTGTAAGGTTTGCAAAAACAAAGAGTAGTTTTTTACTCAATATGAAAGTAATGATCTTAGAATCCTGAGATAATGCCAAAAAAGCAATAAAAATGTCTTTAAACATAATTCCTAAACAACCCATGCAAAATGGGTAATAATGCCTGGAGACATGTATCTTTGTTAGTTTTACTAGAAAAATGATCTTTTGTAATGTTTGCAAAGACACAAGCTAGTTTTTTTTAATTCAATATGACAGTATAACAATCATACTAAATATGAAAGTTATATAAACATAACTCCAAAACCAAACATGTGTCATGTCTAAAAATGCCTGTAATAATGTATTTATGTGAGTTTGTAAGGTTTGCAAAAACAAAAAGTAGTTTTTTACTCAATATGAAAGTAATGATCTTAGAATCCTGAGATAATGCGAAAAAAGCAATAAAAATGTATTTAAACATAATTCCTAAACAACCCATGCAAAATGGGTAATAATGCCTGGACACATGTATCTTTGTTAGTTTTACTAGAAAAATGATGTTTTGTAAAGTTTGCAAAGACACAAGCTAGTTTTTTAAAATTAAATATGACAGTATAACAGTCCTACTAAATATGAAAGTTATCAAAACATAACTCCAAAACCAAACATGTGTTATGTCTAAAAATGCCTGTAATAATGTATTTATGTGAGTTTGTAAGGTTTGCAAAACAAAAAGTAGTTTTTTTCCTCAATATGAAAGTAAGGATTTTAGAATCCTGAGATAATGCCAAAAAAGCAATAAAAATGTATTTAAACATAATTCCTAAACAACCCGTGCAAAATGGGTAATAATGCCTGGAGACAGGTATCTTTGTTAGTTTTACTAGAAAAATTATCTTTTGTAAAGTTTGCAAAGACACAAGCTAGTTTTTTCTTATTCAATATGACAGTATAACAGTCATACTAAATATGAAAGTTAATAAACATAACTCCAAAACCAAACATGTGTCATATCTAAAAATGCCTGTATTAATGTATTAATGTGAGTTTGTAAGGTTTGCAAAAACAAAAACTAGTTTTTTACTCAATATGAAAGTAATGATCTAAGAATCCTGAGATAATGCGAAAAAAGCAATAAAAATGTATTTAAACATAATTCCTAAACAACCCATGCAAAATGGGTAATAATGCCTGGAGACATGTATCTTTGTTAGTTTTACTAGAAAAATGATCTTTTGTAAAGTTTGCAAAGACACAAGCTAGTTTTTTTTTATTCAATATGAAAGTATAACAGTCATACTAAATATTAAAGTTATATAAACATAACTCCAGAACCAAACGTGTGTCATGTCTAAAATTGCTTATAATAATGTATTCATTTGTACAAATGTATTCAAACACAATTTTTAAACCAAACATGTGAATTGTCTAAAAATGCCTGTAATATTGAATTTATGTAAGTTTTACTAGAATCAATTGTTTTTGTAAGGTTTGCAAATACAAAAATTAGGTTTTACACATAATGACATTATAACTTTAACACTCAATATGAAAGTTATTTAATTATAACTCCTAAATACACATGAAACATGTCTAATAGCGTGAAAAAAATTATCTTTGTGAGTGTTGCTAGAAACATTTTCTTTTGTAAGGTTTGCAAAGACACAAGTTAGATTTTTTTAACTCAATATGACAGTATAACGCCACACTCAATATGACAGTTATTTAAACATAACTCCTAAACTACACCTGAAAAATGGCTAATAATGCCTGAAATAATGCATCTTTGGGAGTTTTCCTGGAAACATATGCTTTTTTTAAGGCTTGCAAACACAAAAAATATTTGTATTGTATTATGTATTACAACATAATTCCTAAACCAAACATGCAAAATGTCTGAAAATGCCTGTAATATTGAATCCATGTGAGTTTTATTTGAATCAGTTGTATGGTTTGCTAATACAAAAATTGGGTTTTATGACAAACACAAGTTAGTTTTTTTACTCAATATAACAGTTTAGCTGTCATACTATATATGAAAGTTATATAAACATAACTCCAAAACCAAACCATTATGTCCAAAACTGCCTGTAATATTGTATATATGTGAGTTTTACTAGAATCAGGGTTTCAAATACAAAAATTGGGTTTTATGACAGTATACTGTCACACTCAATATGACAGTTATTTAAACATAACTCAAACAACACATGCAAAATAGCTAATAATGCCTGGAGCATGTATCTTAGTTAGTTTTACTAGAAAAATGGTATTTTGTAAGGTTGGAAAGACACAAGTTAGTTGTTGTTTTTATTCAATATGACAGTATAACTGTCATACTAAATATGAAAGTTATATAAACATAACTCTAAAACCAAACATGCATTGTGTCTAAAAATGCCTGTAATATTGTATCTGTGTGAGTTTAACTAGATTTAGTTGTTTTTGTAAGGTTTGCAAATACAAAATAAGGGTTTTACTCACTATCACAGTTTACTGTCACACTCAATCTGACAGTTATTTATTTAAACATAACTCCTAAACCACACATGCAAAATGGCTAATAATGCCTGGAGATATGTATCTTTGTGAGTTTTACTAGAAACATTATATTGTGTAAGGTTTAGTTAGTTTTTGTACTCAATCTGACAGTATAGCTGTCATTCTAAATCCATACATTTTCTTCCGCTTATCCGAGGTCGGGTTGCGGGGGCAGCAGCCTGAGCAGAAAATCCCAGACTTCCCTCTCCCCAGCCACTTCGTCCAGCTCTTCTCGGGGTATTCCGAGGCGTTCCCAGGCCAGCCGGGGACATAGTCTTTCCAATGTGTCCTAGGTCTTCCCCGTGGCCTCCTGCCACACCTCCCTAGAGGCGTTCGGGTGGCATCCTGAGCAGATGCCCGAACCACCTCATGGCTCCTCTCAATGTGGAGGAGCAGCGGCTTTACTTTGAGTTCCTCCCAGATGACAGAGCTTCTCACCCTGTCTCTAAGGGAGAGACCCACCACCCGGCAGAGGAAACGCATTTCGGCCGCTTGTCCTTTCGGTCATAACCCAAAGCTGGGAACGTAGATCGACGGTAAATTGAGAGCTTTTCCTTCTGGCTCAGCTCCTTCTTCACCACAACGGATCGATATAGCGTCCTCAATACTGAAGACGCCGCACCAAACCGCCTGTGGATCTCTCGATCCACTCTATCCTCACTCGTGAACAAGACTCCTAGGTACTTGAACTCCTCCACTTGGGGCAAGATCTCCTCCCCAACCTGGAGATGGCACTCGACCCTTTCCTGCGCGAGAACCATGGACATGGACTTGGAGGTGCTGATTCTCATCCCAGTCGCTTCACACTCAAGGACCCTGCCGAGAGTATAGACCTGGTCTACCGTTCCACGACCAGGACGAAAACCACACTGTTCGTCCTGGATCCGAGTTTCCTCCTCTCCAGTACACATGAATAGACCTTACCGGGAAGGCTGAGGAGTGTGTTTCACGATAGTTGGAACACACCCTCCGGTTCCCCTTCTTAAAGAGAGGAACCACCACCCCGGTGTGCCAATCCAGAGGTACCACCCCCAATGTTCACGCGATGTTGCAGAGTCTTGTCAACCAAGACAGCCCCACAGTATCCAGAGCCTTAAGGAACTCATCCACCACCGGGGCCTTGCCACAGAGGAGCTTTTTAACTACCTAGGCAACCTAAGCCCCAGAAATAGGAGAGTCCACCACAGATTCCCCAGGCACTGCTTGGCCTGTCGGTATGCCCGCTGCCTCTGGAGTCCCATGAGCCAAAAGGACCCGATAGGCTCTTTCTTCAGCTTGACGGCATCCCTCCCTGCTGGTGGCCACCAGCGAGTTCTAGGATTACCGCCACGACAGGCACCAAACACCTTGCGGCCACAGCTCCAATCAGCAGGCTCGACAAGAGAGGCACGGAACATGGTCCACTCAGACTCAATGTCCAGCACCTCCCTCGTGACATGTTCAAAGTTCTTCCTTATGTTTGAACATTGTGTTTGTTATGGACAATCCGTGACGAGCACAAAAGTCCAATAACAAAGCACCACTTGGGTTCAGATCCGGGTGGCCATTTTTCACAATCACGACTCTCCAGGTTTCTCTGTCCTTGCCAACATGAGCATTGAAGTCCCCCAACAGAACAAGGGAATTACCCGAGGGAGCACTCTCCAGTACTCCCTCAAGGGAATCCAAAAAGAGTGGGTACTCTGAGCTGCTGTTTGGTGCGTAAACACAAACAACAGTCAGGACCCGTCACCCAACCCGAAGGCGGAGGGAAGCTACCATCTCGTCTACTGGGTTAAAGTCCAACGTGCAGGCTTTGAGCAACAACAATTGCCACCCCAGCCTCTCATTGCTTGCAACGCCAGAGTGGAAGAGAGTCCAGCCCCTCTTGAGAGAACAGGTTCCAGAGCCCTTGCTGTGCGTCGCAGTGAGTCCAACTATATCTAGCCGGAACTTCTTCACCTCGCGCACCAGCTCAGGCTCTTTCCCTCCCAGCGAGGTGACGTTCCACGTCCCAAGAGCGAGCTTATGTAGCCGATAATCGGACTGCCAAGTGCCCTGCCTTCGGATGCCGCCCAGTTCACACTGCATCCGACCTCTATGACCTCAATGGGCCCATGAGTGGTGAGCCCATTGGAGGGTTGACCCACGTTGCCTCTTCGAGCTGAGCCCGGCAGGGCCCCATGGAGACAGGCCCGGCCACCAGTCGCTCGCCATCGTGCCCCACCTCTGCGCCTGGCTCCACAGGGGAGCCACGGTGACCTGCGCCTGGGCGAGAAAAATCTAGGTCCTCGATTTGTACTTTTCATAAAGGTCTTTGAGCTGCTCTTTGTCTGATCCCTCACCTAAGACCTTTTCTCAGGGGATCCCGAGGCGTTCCCAGGCCAGCCGGGAGACATAGTGTTCCCAATGTGTCCTGGGTCTTCCCCGTGGCCTCCAGGATGACAGAGATTCACCTTCACCAGGGGTGTCAAACTCAAATACAGAGTGGGCCAAAGTTTAAAACTGAACAAAGCCGCGGGCCAAGGTTGAACAAATTAACCTTTTAATAGGGACCCAAACAAGTTTTGCATTGAATATTGAACAAGCAAGGCTTATATAACTTTATAGTGACATGCAAAATGGAGTTTCAAATAATAATAATAATAATTAAAAAATATCAATTGCATATCAAATACAATTTAAATAAAAATTGAATGCCTCTTTTCTATTTGCAGCCTTCTGAGGTAAATATCAACATTAACTTTTTCCACAGGCTAATAAATTTGAAAATAAAATAACAATGAATAAAACAACCATTCAGGACTTTAAACTGCTCAGTTTGCAACACACTGATCTAATTTGATGTGCCCAAGCCAGATACCTAGCATCTTTTTTTAGATGCTAGTTATTTAATGTCGGGGCTCAGGCTTTGAGCTGAGGCAACTTTCATTATCGAACGAAGGTGTTCAACAGTCATATCTCGTACACCCAATTCTAACATCATTCACACCCAGTCACAAGATATGTGCAGCTTCAGCACGCATACACAAATGAATGCAACGCATACTTCATCAACAGCGATACAGGTTACACTGAGGGTGCCAGTATAAAAAACTTTAACACTGTTAGAAATATACGCCACACTGTGAACCCACACCAAACAAAAATAAAAAACACTTTTCGGGAAAACATCCGCACCGTACCATAACATAAACACAAAAGAACAAATACCCACAATCTTTTGCAGCACTAACTCTTTCGGGACGCTACAAAATACACCCCCGCTACCACCAAACCCCCCCCACCCCCCCACACACACACACCTTGTAGCGTCCCGGAAGATTTAGTGCTACAAAGGGTTCTGGGTATTTGTTGTGTTGTGTTTATGTTGTGTTACGGTGCGGATGTTCTCCCGAAATGTGTTTGTCATTCTTGTTTGGTGTGGATTCACAGTGTGGCGTATATTTCTAAAAGTGTTAAAGTTTTTATTTGGCTACCGTCAGTGTAACCTGTATCGCTGTTGATGAAGTATGCGTTGCATTCAATTGTGTGTGTGTTGGTGCTTCTGAGTAACCCCTGGCTGCAGCCCGCAGATCGAGGAGGGGCTTATTTTCCCTCAATGTGGGCGGGTTCAACGTTGAGCCCGCGGGCTCCATCTGGTGGCGGAGATCCGAATATGGAAAAAGGTTCATGTATTTGATAGACTTAGACATTCCTACTTTTAACTTGTCAAATGTGTTTTTTTACCATGAAAGTATATATATATATATATATATATATATAAATATATATATATATATATATATATATATATATATATATATATATATATATATATATATATATATATATATATATATAAACCATAGCATTTACCATGAAAAAAAAAGAATAATAATTATATATAAACCATAGCATTTCCAAAAGAGTATATACACATATTATTTTGCACACTCAATTATATTAGCTAAGTCAAATAAACCAAAGACAGAATACTTTGCATCATTGATTTTATTTTTCACCCCAGGTTAAAAATGTTTGATCTGTAAAGAAAAAAAAAATGTTGTAGCCTAGCCAAATACATTCCTTAAGCTTCCATAAATGTTTAACAATGGCAAGTATCAAGGTATTTTTCTGGCCCATAACAAGCAACCCTGTTCCCTCTTTCCAGTTCTGTTCATTTTCCACTGTCTAGAAAGGAAACCGATTGCGGTTCTTAAAGGCACAATAACAATGCAAGATGTAAAACTAAGGTAATTGAAGTAAGTGGAGGAATTACGCTTTAGTCTAGCAATAGTTGACTACAAGACTAATTAATCACATGACCTCTCACCTGTAGCCCTCCTTGCACTCGTCGCCGTTTTCTGTCCTGCAATCGGTCTTCTTCAGACCTTAGTGATTTAATGACAACATACATTCACTATGAAAACATTCATGTTGGTCTGTTGACCGTGAGTAAAACATTTTTTTTGTGATTTGTGATATTCAAAGCACTTACTGCATGGGGAAGTTCTGCAGGAGAGCGAGACACCACCATCTCCTAATTTGCAGCATGTTTTCCTTTGAAGAAGGAAATGCAGGAAGATGTTAATATCCATCCATCCATCCATTTTCTACCGCTGATTCCCTTCGGGGTCGCGAGGGGCGCTGGAGCCTATCTCACCTACAATTGGGCGGAAGGTAGGGTACACCCTGGACAAGTCGCCACCTCATCGCAGAGATGTTAATATGTTGTAAAAAAAATACCTTGTACACTAAGCATAATGTGTCACGATTTACACATACCTCTCTGAAATCACAATTGGCCCCCATTACAATGTACAGAGTGTACTGTAAGCCAAGAGGTACTGCTTAATATAATGTCAGGCGTATTCCCAAGGATACATTTTTTTCAATACAAATTAATGTGGTTTTAATGTAGCAAGCAAACATTTTGACAGACAACAGCAAGGCTATAACATGCTGATTTGGTCTTACCATCAAAACAAACACGCCACAGTTGTTGGAGCACCCTTGCTTTGTTAGGCCCTGAGGTGTGAACAATGTATTTTAATAAAAGTATGGCAAGAAAATAGTAAAAAGTTAGCAAGTGCTATTATGTAATGTCTCACCTGGACATCATTCACACCAAGCTCTCTCCAGGGGCCAGAAGAGAGGCTGTGAGCAACGTGTCTGTACAAATAATAAGCGAAATAAAAGTCACTCAACTTCAATCAACTTTTGATTGAAAAGCACGCATAAACGCTTGGAACAAAGCCTGAACTGAATAAGGAAAAGGTTGGAACTTCAAATCAAAAAGTTTTCATAACAGGCTTAAACAGAACTGCCCGTCTCAAAAAAGATAAATAGTTCTGTTTCCATCTGTTTAAGGAATCAAAATAGTTGGAATATGGAATGGAATATTTTAGATCAAATAAAAACAGAACCATTAATTAAAACAAACAAAGGACAAGTGGTTTAAAACATAACTACCACTGTCCAGGAGGTGCCCTAAAAACCTGAATAGACTGGTTCTACTCTCATCTCTCCAAGACATGAGACAGCTAGTGGAAGAAAACAAAGTCTTAATACGTGTATGATTATATGAGTGACATTCATAGATAACCACAGTGGCACAATAGTTAACTTTACCAGTTGTTCCTGGCTGTCTTGGAGTTTCTGTCCCCAGTATGCAGTGTGTGCTGAAAACTTGTGGAGACTAGGGAAGTCTCCATGAGGTCTCTGCTCACTGTCATCATTTACTAGTGTAGAAAGCAACAACCGAAAAATAAAATCAAGTGTGAAATGTCACATTTCTCATTTGAATGATGTGCAAAATAGAGCCAAAACTTTTTGATTTGAAGTTCCAACCTTTTCCTTATTCAGTTCAGGCTTTGTTCCAAGCGTTTATGCGTGCTTTTCAATCAAAAGTTGATTGAAGTTGAGTGACTTTTATTTCGCTTATTATTTGTACAGACACGTTGCTCACAGCCTCTCTTCTGGCCCCTGGAGAGAGCTTGGTGTGAATGATGTCCAGGTGAGACATTACATAATAGCATTTGCTAACTTTTTACTATTTTCTTGCCATACTTTTATTAAAATACATTGTTCACACCTCAGGGCCTAACAAAGCAAGGGTGCTCCAACAACTGTGGCGTGTTTGTTTTGATGGTAAGACCAAATCAGCATATTATAGCATTGCTGTTGTCTGTCAAAATGTTTGCTTGCTACATTAAAACCACATTAATTTGTATTGAAAAAAATGTATCCTTGGGAATACGCCTGACATTATATTAAGCAGTACCTCTTGGCTTACAGTACACTCTGTACATTGTAATGGGGGCCAATTGTGATTTCAGAGAGGTATGTGTAAATCGTGACACATTATGCTTAGTGTACAAGGTGTTATTTTTTTTTACAACATATTAACATCTCTGCGATGAGATGGCGACTTGTCCAGGGTGTACCCCGCCTTCCGCCCAATTGTAGCTGAGATAGGCTCCAGCGCCCCTCGCGACCCCGAAGGGAATAAGCGGTAGAAAATGGATGGATGGATGGATATTAACATCTTCCTGCATTTCCTTCTTCAAAGGAAAACATGCTGCAAATTAGGAGATGGTGGTGTCTCGCTCTCCTGCAGAACTTCCCCATGCCGTAAGTGCTTTGAATATCACAAATCACAAAAAAAATGTTTTACTCACGGTCAACAGACCAACATGAATGTTTTCATAGTGAATGTATGTTGTCATTAAATCACTAAGGTCTGAAGAAGACCGATTGCAGGACAGAAAACGGCGACGAGTGCAAGGAGGGCTACAGGTGAGAGGTCATGTGATTAATTAGTCTTGTAGTCAACTATTGCTAGACTAAAGCGTAATTCCTCCACTTATTTCAATTACCTTAGTTTTACATCTTGCATTGTTATTGTGCCTATAAGAACCGCAATCGGTTTCCTTTCTAGACAGTGGAAAATGAACAGAACTGGAAACAGGGAACAGGGTTGCTTGTTATGGGCCAGAAAAATACCTTGATACTTGCCATTGTTAAACATTTATGGGAGCTTAAGGAATTTATTTGGCTAGGCTACAACATTTTTTTTCTTTACAGATCAAACATTTTTAGCCTGGGGTGAAAAATAAAATCAATGATGCAAAGTCTTCTGTCTTTGGTTTATTTGACTTTGCTAATATAATTGAGTGTGCAAAATAATATGTGTCTATACTCTTATGGAAATGCTATGGTTTAGATATATATTTTTTTAAATTGTTTTTTCATGGTAAAAAAAAATACATTTGACAAGTTAAAAGTAGGAATGTCTAAGTCTATCAAATACATGAACCTTTTTCCATACTATGGATTATATATATTTTTTTTAAATTGTTTTTTCATGGTAAAAAAAAATACATTTGACAAGTTTTTTTTGTGGTTTTTTTTGCAAATATTTGTATTGAATTTTACAGTTAAAATCACATTTAACAGTCATACTTTGGTCACGCAAAACCTTCATACAATCGCACATCCACTCATACCCACTCACATGCACACTTGAGGAGAGAGGTGCACTTAAACTTTAACAATTCAAGGTTTACAGTATAAACAGTATTAGAAAAGATACCCAGATATTGTATATATATATATATATCCATCCATCCCGCTCTGGCTCAGGATCAGCTACAGGCTATCCAGACCATAGTGGATGAACATTCCTCGGCATCAAGGATCCTCAGGAAGTGATCCCAAGATCACCTCTCGAGGACCTCTCCACCGTTCACACTTAAAAAAGAAAAGGAAAGTCACAGAAGTTGATCAGATGTAAAACAATACAAAATAAAAAGACACAAAAAATAAATAAATAAGCAAATAAGCAAATAAACCGTGGCAAGGCCATATCAGAAGTAACAAAAAAAACACAATAATAGTGTAGGATCAATACAGAAAATAATGAAGATAATAAAAAAGGAATACAACTACAAAAAAGATGGCAGATACATTTGACAAGTTAAAAGTAGGAATGTCTAAGTCTATCAAATACATGAACCTTTTTTCATACTATGGTTTATATATATATATATTTTTTATTGTTTTTTCATGGTAAAAAAAATACATTTGACAAGTTAAAAGTAGCTTTATTGACGTTTGAGAATGTGTGCTGCCGGATCTCCGCCACCAGATGGAGCCCGCGGGCTCAACGTTGAGACCCGCCCACATTGAGGGAAAATAAGCCCCTCCTCGATCTGCGGGCTGCAGCCAGGGGCACTTGGCAGAAGCTGCACTGACATGAAACTGGGCCGGCACTCGTTTGACTAGCTGAAAAAAAAAATAAAAAAAAAATTCGGGAGGAGTGCTGGAGTCACTCCCGGGAGGGTTGGCAAGTATTAGAAGTAGCGGTGAATGCGGTGTTACCGCGGCACTGCCGCAATGTATAATCGCCGGTCCAGCTTTAGTGTTAATTTGATATTGCCTCAAGGGCCAAGTCAAATTACACGTTGGGCCAAATCCACGGGCCAGAGTTTGACACCCATGACCTTCACTGTAAAAAATTACTGTAAAAATAAAAAATAAAATTACAGTTATATACTCCATCCATCCATCCATTTTCTACCGCTTATTCCCTTCGGGGTCGCGGGGGGCGCTGGAGCCTATCTCAGCTACAATCAGGCGGAAGGCGGGGTACACCCTGGACAAGTCGCCACCTCATCGCAGGGCCAACACAGATAGACAGACAACATTCACACTCACATTCACACACTAGGGCCAATTTAGTGTTGCCAATCAACCTATCATGTTCTTCTTAAATGCAGTTAAGTACTGTAAATTTTGTTGCATTTTTCAAAAAATATCGACCAGCAGTAAGTTACTGTAAAACCTACAGTGTAATTCAATATTTTTCAGACTTGTTTCTTGGGTCCGCCCACAATTCGTCCAACCGAGCTTCATTTCACCTGGCTAAATCCATCCTACTGCATCGTGTGTTTTTGATAACAAGGTAAGAGTCACTTGTACCTTGATGTGTCATTTTCTGTTTGAATTACTTTATATATATATTTATAAAGTCCGAAATGTCAGCATCACACACACTATCGTTGACCACGCGCATGTACCGCCGCATGCTAGCTAGCTAAGTTTTCTTCTTTTTTGTCATAGTCATCATAAAAGATGATAACTTGCAACATATGTGCTACGACTTGCAGCAATGTATTTGCGTATGTTAGACACATGCGAAGTCATAGTTGTATGCCTAAATGCACAAGAGTTTTTTCCAACTTCTCAGCCTTCAAAACTCACAGCCGTCGTCATAAATATGGCAAGAGTAGGACTGATATGTATAGCGCAGAAGGTTTACCTTGTAATATTGTCTCATGTAGCGCTAAGTGCGATGATATACGGGCCCTTCTCCTGCATTTGAAAAGTCATATTACCGAAGGTAGGACAGTTACGTGCCCCTTCAGTCAATGTGAAAAAAGATTTACAGTTAAGTCTACTTTCACATCGCACGCGTCAAGGAAGCACTACGGCTACACTGAACGAAGTTTGACTTGATCAACAGCAAATCCAAGCAGCTCTTGTGTTATTAACACTGATGATGACTATTGTGATATGCAACTTGAGAATTCAGGATATTCCTGTTATGAAGACATGGAGGTCTACTTGCATTAAAAAAATGTTCACAGCACTGAAAAAAGGTTGAGAACCACTGTCTTAGGACAGTGGTTCTCAACCTTTTTTCAGTGATGTACCCCTGTGAACATTTTTTAAATTCAAGTACCCCCTAATCAGAGCAAAGCATTTTTGGTTGAAAAAAAGAGATACTGGTGAGGGCGGTCGCATCTCTCTCCGCTCCCTCCTTCCCTCCCTGCTTGCTCTCTTTGTTTTTGTCTTGTTTGAACTATTTTGAAGCCTCTTTTCTTGAGCTGTCCTCAAATCTAAACATCAAAATGAATTTGATCAACTGGACTCTCGACGCAATTGACACAGTCTTTTCGACATGGAAAAGAGGCTCGGGGGAGCCTGGCTGCCCTGATGGAACCATTGCTGCGGGGTACGTGAGAGATTCCTGGAATACTTGGAGAATCATGTGCCTCTCAGTCCTTTCCATCGAGGACGTGGAAGACATCTACCTATTTGGAGCTGTGATCGCAGGGCATTTGCTGATTGGGCTGGGCATTGCTCTGGTGTATCGTCAAATTCGGAAGACGATGGCAGCCACTCAAGGGGCCAACAGGCTGTTCAACGCAATGGAAGGAATGGGTCGTGCTGTGGGATCACAGACTGGAGCGATTGCTGATTTGAATCGCAAGGTAGATTCGATCTTGATGATGTTACAGAAAGAATAAATTGGAATTGTCAGAGCCAGCATACAGAGCAGGAATGTCATTGTTTTGACTGCTCGAAGAAAAAAACAACATCTTAATCTACGATTTGACTCCCTCGAATGGCCTTGAGGAACAGGCTGTTTGAAAATACTCCCCCGAGGACTCCTCAAAGATGGACGCTTTTGACCTTTCCCTTTTCTTCAAAAGCACCTGGGTCGGACTCTTGAACTCTTGGGGCCGGCCTCGGCCCATAAAGACAATCCAACATCTCACCCAAGTTAATTGGGCATACATGCACGCATATACCCTTCCCCAATCAACGCCTTCACCACTGCTTTATTCCTCCGGGGTTGTGGGGGCTGAGCAGCGCTTAACAGCAGCTGCTGGCCTCCAAGGTCCTGTTGGATGACTTTGTTGCGAGTTTGTTGTGATTAAATGTACCTTGTTTATGTGTGCCATGCTATGTGAGGTTTTTTTCCTCGGACTCAGTCTGGACCATTCCTGAGGGTCCAGCCTCAGACTGATATTTTTTTTTACTTCCACCCTCCCCCCAATGTCACCTTTTTCCCACCTTTTTGAGGAGCGCCTAAGTGAGGCTGATCCGTTGGCGGTCCCGTCTTGTCTCCCTGTAACGTATGTCTGCTCTTAGCGGGATTGTGCCGAAAATGTAATTTCAGTTCTTATGTGTCTTGTACATGTAAGAATGGACAATAAAGCTGATTGATTGATTGATTGATTGATAAAATACAACACTATGTCATCAGTTTCTGATTCATTAAATTGTATAACAGTGCAAAATATTGCTCATTTGTTGTGGTCTTTCTTGAACTATTTGGAAAAAAAGATATAAAAATAACTAAAAACTTGTTGAAAAATAAACAAGTGATTCAATTATAAATGAAGATTTTTACACATAGAAGTAATCAACTTAAAGTGCCCTCTTTGGGGATTGCAATAGAGATCCATCTGGATTCATGAACTTCATTCTCAACATTTCTTCACAAAAAAAGAAATCTTTAACATCAATATTTATGGAACATGTCCACTACGCTTTAACCAAGCCTCCATTGTTTTCTACATGGATAGTTGATTGACAGTTGGTGCCGTGTGGCACCGCCAGTTAGAGTCAAACCATCATGGCATGGGGGAAACTCTGGCTTTATGGTAATGAATGGAATAGCCTACTTGATTAGTTGTTCAGTTTATGAACTTACATTCATATTTTGTCGAAGTATTATTCAATAAATATATTTATAAAGGATTTTTGAATTGTTGCTATTTTTAGAATATTTAAAAAAAATCTCACGTACCCCTTGGCATACCTTCAAGTACCCCCAGGAGTACGCGTACCCCCATTTGAGAACCACTGCCTTAGGAGACTAGATGTAAACAGAGGAAAGAGAGAGCGAGTGAGGTGGCCATTCCAAATACTTTTAAAATGCTACCCATATTGGATACTGTTTAGGAACATAAACTGCATTTCTTGACTGTACCAGTTGCTGGTGACAAATTCACAATAAAACGTTGGATGATCAGCATGGAAGGTGATGTCATCTGCAAAGGCATCCAACCTAGCTTAATCTCAGGGCTTGCTGCCCTTCTTGCCACCTACTATGTGTTCAACTTGGAATACCAAGAGGAAGGTCCTCGGACATTGGAATTTGTTCAAAGGTAAATCCTCTTGATACTGTTGAAATACTGTTAGGATATTTTATTTTATATTTCTCACCTCTGTTCAGGAATTTGACTTGTCATTTCCCCAATTGTGTGCCTTAAATCAATGACTCTTCTGTTCCTTTGTGTACCTTCTTATTAGGGACCGAAGCACCAGTTTGACTCTAGGATACATAGAAGGTAGGTAATGTGCAGGTAAAGATATGTTGACTGGGTCAAAGAAGGAAGCACCTGTTTGACCCCAGGATGCAGAAAAAGTAGGTAATTTGCAGGTAAAGATATGTTGACTGGATGATGGCAGGAAGCACCAGCTTGACCTGAGAATGCAGAGCAAGTAGGTAATGTGCGGGTGAAGATATGTTGAATGGGTAAAGGCAGGAAGCACCAGTGTGACCCCACCATGCAGGGAAGGTAGGTAATGTGCGGGTGAAGGTATGTTGAATGGGTGAAAGAAGGAAGCGCAGGTGTGGTCGAGGCCATGCAGACAACGTAGGTATGTGCAGGTGAAGATAGTCAAGTCAAGTCAAGTCAACTTTATTTATATAGCACATTTTCAACAACTGTTTAGATTGCACCAAAGTGCTTTACAGGTTAAAAAAGCATGGAGCAAACAAAAAAACAAACAAACAAAAAACCAACAACAAAAAAAAAAAAAAAAAAAAAAACCAACAACTAAGCAAAACAAAAAAAAACAAACAAACAAAGAACATAAACAATGAGTGTGCTAAACAAGACAATGCAAATGCAATACGGTAAAAGGGGTCGAATAAAAAGTTTAAAAAAATTTGCAGAAAAAAAAAATAAAATAATAATAATAATAAAAGTGCTACAAATTGAAAAATACAACTAAAGCGAAGGGGTAGGGAGGGGGGGGGACTAAAAATGGTGGCCTAGTGGGCGGACTCAGCTCGGGTCAAAGGCCAGCGAGAAGAGGTAGGTCTTAAGGAGGGTTTTGAAGACCCCCAGGCTCCGGGCTGACCTAATGTGGAGGGGAAGGCTGTTCCAGAGCTTAGGGGCGGCAACGGAAAAGGCTCTGTCCCCTCTGGTCTTTAGCCTGGATCTGGGGACCGCCAAAAGCATTTGGTCAGCTGACCTCAAGGCTCTAGACGAGGTATGGTGATGCAGCAGCTCGGTCAAGTATTGTGGGGCCAGACCATTTAGGGATTTAAAAACAATTAAAAGTAATTTAAAATCAATGCGGTGACGGACAGGGAGCCAGTGGAGTGAGGCC
This sequence comes from Entelurus aequoreus, assembly GCF_033978785.1. Classification (NCBI taxonomy): domain Eukaryota; kingdom Metazoa; phylum Chordata; class Actinopteri; order Syngnathiformes; family Syngnathidae; genus Entelurus; species Entelurus aequoreus. Next base: position 84,718 of record NW_026907997.1, read on the forward strand.
AGCACTGGGGTGATGTGCTCGTTTTTTTGGTACTGGTGAGGAGACGGGCAGCCGCGTTTTGCACAAGCTGCAAACGGCGGAGTGATGCCTGATCAATGCCAGCGTACAGTGAGTTATTGTTGTCTAGCCGGTGTGTGATGAAGGCGTGGATAGCAGTCTCCAGGTCGCTCTGGGAGAGATAGGCCTTGGTCTTTGCTAGGGTTCTGAGATGGTAAAAACTGGTACTAACCACTGAGCTGACCTGTTTGGTGAATTTGAAGGCACTATCAAAGATCACACCGAGATTTCTCACGGAGGACCGGATGTTTACACCCAGAGGACCAAGAGCACTGACAGACGAGACTGGAGATGTATCGCCGAAGATGATTATCTCGGTCTTGCTCTCATTAAGATTGAGGAAGTTAGCACTCATCCATGCTTTAATGTCAGTCAGACAGTCAAGCAGTGGTTGAAGTGCGACCTGTCCTGTGGCCTTAAGAGGTAAATAGATCTGAACATCATCGGCATAACAGTGGAATGGGACATTGTGCTTGACCAGGATTTCACCTAAAGGTAGAATGTACAGTAGGAAGAGTATGGGACCCAGGATTGACCCCTGAGGAACACCACAGGTAAGGGGGGCCACCGAGGAGAGAAAGTCTCCTAGCTGCACAGAGAAACTCCGGTCAGTTAGGTAGGACTGAAACCAGCTTAGGGCTACACCTGAGATGCCCACGTACTGCTTCAGTCGTGACAGTAGAATCCTGTGATCCACTGTGTCAAAGGCAGCTGTGAGGTCCAGAAGCATCAGGATCACAGGACTACCAGAGTCAGCGGCCAGAAGAAGATCGTTTTGCACCCTCAGGAGTGCCGTTTCAGTGCTGTGAGATGTTTTGAAACCAGATTGGAATTTCTCGTGGATGTTATTTGCAGCTAGAAAAGATTGTAACTGGACATACACTACTCTCTCAAGGATTTTGGACAGAAAGGGTAACTGAGAGATAGGCCTAAAGTTAGAAAGAACAGACGTGTCAAGATTTTTCTTTTTAATTAAAGGCTGCACCACAGCATGCTTAAAAGCAGCCGGGACATATCCGGAGGAGAGGCAGGTGTTAATCAACCATAAAATAGTAGGGCCAACTGAATCAAGGACTTCTTTGAGAAGGCGAGAGGGAAGGCTATCTGATGGGCAATATGTGGGCCGCAGGTGTTTGACTGCGTCCGAGAGGGAGGAGAGGGAAATAGGCTCAAACTGCTCGAAAACAGCAAGCTGGGGAAGCGGGGGAGGGGGAGGGAGAGGAGGAGCGGAGGTGTCAGATGGTCTGAGTGCAGAGATTTTGTCAATGAAGAAGTTTAAGAAACTTTCACAGAGGACAGGTGAGGGGACAACAGGTGACACATCACGGGGGTTGATGAGAGAATTTAAAACTTTAAAAAGAACTTGGGGTTTATGACTGTTACTGGAGATCAAGGTGGAAATATACTTTGTTTTCGATGCTTTTACGGCTCGCTGGTATTCAGACACGGAGTCCCGCAGGATTTGGAGGGAGACATGAAGCCTATCCTTCACCCACTTTCGCTCCGCGCGCCTGCAAGCACGTCTGAGAGCGCGCGTAGAGTTATTTAGCCATGGTGTTAGAAAAGCTTTGCTACGTTTGGATCTAAGGGGCGCAACAGAGTCCAAAATATCAGTGCAAGCCGAGGTAAACATGGAAAAAATCTCGTCAGCAGTAAAATCACAGTTTGCACCCAGTACACAGATTGAATGACTATTGAAGGCAACTGAAAACATAGCAGCAGTTGAAGGGTTGATCATGCGTGAGCGGCGCTCGGGGACATAGCTGGAATTATTGCCAGAGCACGGGATTACCGTTGTAAACAAAATTGGTGAATGGTCGGAGAGAGACATAGCACATATTTCATTTACAGAAACAGATAAACCATATGATACCACGAGATCTAAAGTATGTCCCTTTTCGTGTGTCGGGCCATTGACAGATTGCTTGAGGTCAAATGAATCAAGGAGATTCAGAAAATCTCGGGCCAGAGGTTTTGATTGGCAGCAAACATGAACATTAAAATCGCCGCAAATTACAATTTGGTCGTAATTCACCAAAATCCCCGATAGAAAATCAGCAAAGTGATGTTAAAAGTCTTTGTTGAATTTAGGTGGACGATATACCACTGCGCACAGAACAGGGGGAGACAGAATTAATTCAAAGAGTTGTAGTTCAAAACTAGCATAGGTAACGTGTGGAATCTGCCGACAAGTGAACGAAGATTTGTAAACAGAGGCCAAACCTCCTCCGCACCTGCCTGTAGTCCTGGGGGAGTTGAGGAAATCACAGTCCGGTGGAAGCAATTCGGAGAACGCCACATTGTCTCCAACAGTCAGCCAGGTCTCGGTGAGGAACATAAAATCCAACTCTCGGGTGGTAAAGAAGTCATTGAGCCAGAACGTTTTGTTCGCCAAGGACCGGACATTTAACAGGGCCATCCAAAGATTAAACTCCTCGCTAGCAGGTGATACAGCACGCTTCAGCATGCGTAGGGCGGAGCGGTCCAAACCACGCCCAAACCCACGGGCCGGAGAGCACCGTGAGACCAAGCCAGGAGGAGCGCGGCCCGGAGATGCCGCCGGGTTAACCGGGAGGAGAAGCAGCGGAGAAAGGCCGGAGGCAGCAGCGGTCGCCGGCGCCAGGAGGTCGCCCAGGGTAGAGGCGACAGGTTGGATCCAGCGCGCTGTGCGCCGGACATCGGAGGTACGCCGGCAGCGTCCACCAGGAAGGAGGCGATGATCGAACGTGCGAGAGGATGACAGCAGGATCCTGAGTTTCACCAAAATACCTCCCCTCCTCCCCCGCCTCTTGGAGCGCCTTCTTCGTGAAGGAGCCGCCGGCGCACGACGCAGGTAAGCGGGGATACCTGACAGCACGCGAGGGGGGTTTGTCCAATTTCCCGAGTCGAATCTGGGTACCCATGTCTCGCTAAAGTTTTGAGCTCGGATATTAAACAGTGCTTGGCGATCATAGCACAGTAGAGCAGAGACATCCCAGTAAGTGCATAAAAATGAGGCTACAGCAAACAAAAAACAGAGGCTTCGAGACAGACGACTCGCCGAACAAGCTGGCGCCATCTTGTCGCGTCACTCAAGCAGATATGTTGTATGGTGAAAGAAAGAAGCACCAGTGTGACCCAAGGATGCAGGGAAGGTAGGTAATGTGCAGGTAAAGATATGTTGAATGGGTGAAGGCAGGAAACACCAGCTAGACACCAGGATACAGAGAAGGTAGGTAATGTGCAGGTAAAGATATGTTGAATGAGTAAAGGCAGGAAACACCAGCTTGACTCCAGGATACAGAGAATGTAGGTAATGTGCAGGTAACGATATGTTGAATGGGTAAAGGTAGAAAGCACCAGCGTGACCACACTATGCAGAGAAGGTAGGTAATGTGCAGGTAAAGATATGTTGAATGGGTAAAGGCAAGAAGCACCAGTGTGACCCCAGGATGCAGAGAAGATAGGTAATGAGCAGGTAACGATATGTTAAATGGGTGAAAGCAGGAAACATCAGCGTAAATACACGGTCCCGTAGATGGAGAGAAAACATAAATAGAGAGAGGGATTGGGGAGGCTTTAGCATTGTCTTCCTCTCTGAATTTGTCTTAATGGGTTTTAGAGCATTCACTCATCTACAGCTGTGGTTATGGTATAGGCTCACATATATCCTAAAATTGATATTAATATTTGTGCAGTGCATATTCCTAAATAACAATGTGAGGGGGGTTCTGTATCGACTGCAAGTAATCTTCAATCACAACAGAATATCTAATATGCTTTCTCTCTTTTTTAGGCGATTCATTGGCGTTAACCCTGAGAGGGGAACAAAGGCTAGCCAGGGAAAGGTGGTGTCCAAGAAGACCGGGAAGCTGGTCCAGTAAAAGGCAGCAACTGTAAATCCTCACGTAGCCACCCTTATAAAACATCTCACAGACTTTGAGTGGGGCTTTATGTAGCCGACAACTAAACACTGGACTCGTGTTCAGTGTTTTGTCTCCAGTTAGAAATTAAGTGGACATGTTATAAATGTTAAAATGCTTTACTGAAAATAAGAAGAATGCACTAAATGTACTTTGAATGTATTTGATTCACAATAAATAATTGGTTAATAAAAACATAATCTTGCAAGGCCATTTCTCCAGTCATTTTTATGCCAGCAGATTGCAGGGATTTTGATTTTGAAAAATTAAAAGTTCAACTCATTAACTTCTAGTGGCATTATACTGTAAAGCTCAGTCTATAGTGCTTACAATTATTTTACTGTAATTAACTGTTAATGGATATTACAGTAGATACACTAAAATAACAGTGTAATGCCGCTAAACTGATGACAGTATTATGCTGTGAAGCGTATATTTGATACAGCACAGTACTGTGATACTTTTTACAGTAATAAACTGTAGTGATAAATCACAGTATGTGTGCTGTAGAAAAACAGTTTTATACTGGAACCATTAGCTGCCAGTAGGTTACTGTAATTAAACGGTGAAAATTCTTACAGTAAGGGAGAGACCCGCCACCCAGCGGAGAAAACTCATTTCGGCCGCTTGTACCCGTGATGTTGTCCTTTCGGTCATAACCCAAAGCTCATGACCATAGGTGAGGATGGGAACGTAGATTGACCGGTACATTGAGAGCTTTTCCTTCTGGCGCAGCTCCTTCTTACCACAACGAATCGATATAGCGTCCTCATTACTGAAGACGCCGCACCGACCAGCCTGTGCATCTCACGATCCACTCTTCCCTCACTCATGAACAAGACTCCAGGTACTTGAACTCATCCACTTGGGGCAAGATCTCCTGCCCAACCTCGAGATGGCACTCCACCCTTTCCCGGGCGAGAACCTCGGACTTGGAGGTGCTGATTCTAATCCCAGTCGCTTCACACCCGGCTGCGAACCAATCCAATGAGAGCTGAAGATCCTGGCCAGTTAAAGCCATAAGGACCACATCATCTGCAAAAAGGAGAGACCTAATCCTGCAGCCCCTCAACGCCATGACTGCGCCTAGAAATTCTGTCCATAAAATTTATGAACACTTTTGGTGACAAAGGGCAGCCAACTTACTGCTGGCAATGCGGACCAAGCTCTGACACTGATCATACAGGGAGCGACCCGCCACAATCAGACATGCCGATACCCCATACTCTCTGAGCACTCCCCACAGGACTTCCCGGGGTGGCCACGGTCGAATGTCTTCTCCAAGTCCACAAAGCACATGTAGACTGGTTGGACAAACTCCCATGCACACTCAAGGACCCTGCCGAGAGTATAGAGCTGGTCTACCGTTCCACGACCAGGACGAAAACCACACTGTTCGTCCTGGATCCGAGGTTCCTCCTCTCCAGTACACATGAATAGACCTTACCGGGAAGGCTGAGGAGTGTGATCTACGATAGTTGGAACACACCCTCCGGTTCCCCTTCTTAAAGAGAGGAACCACCACCCCGGTCTGCCAATCCAAAGGTACCGCCCCTGATGTCCATGCGATGTTGCAGAGTCTTGTCAACTAAAACAGCCCCACAGCATCCAGAGCCTTAAGGAACTCCGGACGGAGCTCATCCACCCCCGCGGCCTTGCCACCGAGGAGCTTTTTAACTACCTTGGCAACCTCAGCCCCAGAAATAGGAGAGCCCACCACAGATTCCCCAGGCACTGCTTGGCCTGTCGGTATGCCCGCTGCCTCTGGAGTCCCATGAGCCAAAAGGACCAGATAAGCTCTTTCTTCAGCTTGACGACATCCCGCACTGCTGGTGGCCACCAGCGGGTTCTAGGATTACCGCCACGACAGGCACCAAACACCTTGCGGCCACAGCTCCAATCAGCTGGCTTGACAAGAGAAGCACGGAACATGATCCATTCAGACTCAATGTCCAGCACCTCCTTTGTGACATGTTCAAAGTTCCTCCGGAGGTAGAAAAAGAAACTCTCTCTGACAGGAGACTGCTAGGCATTCCCAAAAGACTCTCACAATGCGTTTGGGCCTGCCAGGTCTGTCCGGGATCCTACCCCACCATCGGAGCCAGCTCACCAGGTGGTGATCGGTAGAAAGCTCGCCCCTCTCTTCACCCGAGTGTCCAAAACATGAGGCCGCAAATCCCATGACACAACTACAAAGTCAATAATGGAACTGCGGCCGAGGGTGTCCTGGTGCCAAGTGCACATATGGACACCCTTATGTTTGAACATTGTGTTTGTTATGGACAATCCGTGACTAGCACAAAAGTCCAATAACAAAGCACCACTTGGGTTCAGATCCGGGTGGCCATTTTACCCAATCACGACTCTCCAGGTTTCAAAGTCGTTGCCAACATGAGCGTTGAAGACCCCCAGCAGAACAAAGGAATCACCCGAGGGAGCACTCTCAAGGGAATCCAAAAAGAGTGGGTACTCTGAGCTGCTGTTTGGTGCGTAAACACCAACAACAGTCAGGACCCGTCACCCAACCCGAAAGCGGAGGGAAGTTACCATCTCGTCTTCTGGGTTAAGTCCAACGTGCAGGCTTTGAGCCGGGGGGCAACAAGAATTGCCAACCCAGCCTCTCATTACTTGCAACGCCAGAGTGGAAGAGAGTCCAACCCCTCTTGAGAGAACAGGTCCCAGAGCCCTCGCTGTGCGTCGAAGTGAGTCCAGCTTTATCTAGCCGGGAACTTCTCCACCTCGCGAGGTGACGTTCCACGTCCCAAGAGCGAGCTTATGTAGCCGATAATCGGACCGCCAAGTGCCCTGCCTTCGGCTTCCGCCCAGCTAACACTGCACCCGACCTCTATGACCCAGCCCATGAGTGGTGAGCCTATTGCAGGGGGGACCCACGTTGCCTCTTCGAGCTGGGCCCCATGGGCACCAGTCGCTCGCCATCGTGCCCCACCTCTGGGCCTGGCTCCACAGGGGAGCCACGGTGACCCGCGTCCGGGCGAGAAAATATCTAGGTCCTCGATTTGTACTTTTCATAAAGGTCTTTGAGCTGCTCTTTGTCTGATTCCTCACCTAGGACCTGTTGTCTTGGGGGACCTTACCAGGGGGCATAGAAGCCCCCGGACAACATTACTCCTAGGATCAGTGGGACACGCAAGCCACAAAGGTGGCGGCTCAGAAAGCAGGTTATATAAACATAACTCCAAAACCAAACATGCACGATGTCTAAACATGCCTGTAATATTGTATCAATGTGAGTTTTACTAGAATCGGTTGTTTTTTTAAGGCTTGCAAACACAAAAAGTTTTTTTTACTCAATATGACAGTAAGTTCTTAAAATGCTGAGATAATGTGAAAAAAAGCAATACAAATTTATTCCAACATAATTCCTAAACCAAACATGCAAAATGTCTAAAAATGCCTGTAATATTGAATCCATGTGAGTTTTACTAGAATCATTTGTTTTTGTAAGGTTTGCAAATACAAAAATTGAGTTTTATGACAGACACAAGTTAGTTTTTTTACTCATTATAACAGTATAGATGTCATACTATATATTAAAGTTATATAAACATAACTCCAAAACCAAACGTGCATTATGTCCAAAATTGCCTGTAATATTGTATAGATGTGAGTTTTACTAGAATCAGGTTTGCAAATACAAAAATTGGGTTTTATGACAGTATACTGTCACACTCAATATGACAGTATAACTGTCATACTAAATCCATTCATTTTCTTCCGCTTATCCGAGGTCGGGTTGCGGGGGCAGCAGCCTAAGCAGAGAGCCCAGACTTCCCTCTCCCCAGCCACTTCATCCAGCTCTTCTCGGGGGATCCCGAGGCGTTCCCAGGCCATAGTCTTTCCAATGTATCCTAGGTCTTCCCCATGGCCTCCTGCCGTTCGGACCTAGGGAGGTGTTCGGGTGGCATCCTGAGCAGATGCCCGAACCACCTCATCTGGCTCCTCTCAATGTGGAGGAGCAGCGGCTTTACACTGAGTTCCTCCCAGATGACAGAGCTTCTCACCCTATCTCTAAGGGAGAGACCCACCACCCGGCGGAGGAAACTCATTTCGGCCGCTTGTACCCGTGACCTTGTCCTTTCGGTCATAACCCAAAGCTCATGACCATAGGTGAGGATGAGAACGTTGATCGACCGGTAAATTGAAAGCTTTTCCTTCTGGCTCAGCTCCTTCTTCACCACAACGGATCGATATAGCGTCCTCATTACTGAAGACGCCGCACCGATCCGCCTGTAGATCTCACAATCCACTCTATCCTCACTCGTGAACAAGACTCCTAGGTACTTGAACTCCTTCACTTGGGGCAAGATCTCTTTCCCAACCTCGAGATGGCACTCCACCCTTTCCCGGGCGAGAACCATGGACTCGGACTTGAAGGTGCTGATTCTCATCCCAGTCGCTTCACTGCGAACCGATCCAATGAAAGCTGCAGATCTTGGCCAGTTGAAGCCATCAGGACCACATCATCTGCAAAAAGCAGAGACCTAATCCTGCAGCCACCAAACCAGGCGCAGTCATGGCGTTGAGGGGATCCTCAAAGCCATGACTGCGCCTAGATATTCTGTCCATTAAAGTTATGAACAGAATCGGTGACAAAGGGCAGCCTTGGCGGAGTCCAACCCTCACTGGAAAGGGGTCCGACATACTGCCGGCAATGCGGACCAAGCTCTGACACTGATCATACAGGGAGACACCCGCCACAATCAGACATGCCGATACTCCATACTCTCTGAGCACTCCCCACAGGATTTACCGGGGACCAAGGTCGAATGTCTTCTCCAAGTCCACAAAACTTATGTAGACTGGTTGGGCAAACTCCCATGCACACTCAAGGACCCTGCCGAGAGTATAGAGCTGGTCTACCGTTCCACGACCAGGACGAAAACCACACTGTTCGTCCTGGATCCGAGGTTCCTCCTCTCCATTACACATGAATAGACCTTACCGGGAAGGCTGAGGAGTGTGATCTACGATATTTGGAACACACCCTCCGGTTCCCCTTCTTAAAGAGAGGTACCACCACCCCGGTCTGCCAATCCAGAGGTACCGCCCCCGATGTAGACGCAATGTTGCAGAGTCTTGTCAACCAAGGCAAGGCAAGGCAAGGCAACTTTATTTGTATAGCGCTTTTCATACACAAGGCAGACTCAAAGTGCTTCACAGACAACAAAGTGAAATGAAAGAAAATAAAAGCAAAATTAAAATGCAGACAATAAAAATAAAAACAGTGCAGACGTTAAAAGTTAAAAGATTAAAAGATTTAGCTGAAAGCTAAGGTGAACATAAAAGTCTTCAGTCTAGTTTTAAAAGTAGTGAGAGTTGGGGAGAGTCTGACATCTTCAGGAAGTTTATTCCAGCTATGTGTTGCATAGTGACTGAATGAAGATCTCCCTTGATTTGAGTTTACTCTTGGAACCGCTAACAGATTGGTCTCAGAAGATCTTAGTGATCTAGAGGGCGTATATAGTGGGAGCATATCAGTGATATACTTGGGCCCTAGACCATGTAGTGATTTATATGTGAGCAGGAGGATTTTGAAATCTATTCTCTGATGTACAGGGAGCCAATGTAAGGATTTAAGAATTGGTGTAATGTGCTCACATTTTTTGGTCTTTGTTAGAACTCTAGCAGCAGCGTTCTGAACAAGCTGTAGCTGCCTGACAGCATCCAGAGCCTTAAGGAACTCCGGACGGAGCTCATATCCCCGGGGCCTTGCCACCGAGGAGCTTTTTAACTACCTTGGCAACCTCAGCCCCAGAAATAGGAGAGCCCACCACAGACTTCCCAGGCACTTCCTCATAGGAAGACGTGTTGGTGGGACTGAGGAGGTCTCGCTTGGCCTGTCGGTATGCCCACTGCCTCTGGAGTCCCATGAGCCAAAAGGACCCGGTGGCTCTTTCTTCAGCTTGACAGCATCCCTCACTGCTGGTGGATTACCGCCACGACAGGCACCAAACACCTTGCGGCCACAGCTTCAATCAGCTGGCTCAACAAGAGAGGAACGGAACATGGTCCACTCAGACTCAATGTCCAGCACCTCCCTCGTGACATGTTCAAAGTTCTTCCGGACATGTTCAAAGTTCTTCAGGAGACTCTGCTAGGTGTTCCCAGCAGACCCTTACAATGCGTTTGGGCCCGCCAGGTCTGACCGGCATCCTCCCCTACCATCGGAGCCAGCTCACCACCAGGTGGTGGTTGGTAGAAAGCTCTGCCCCTCTCTTCACCGAGTGCCTGAAACATGAGGCCGCAAATCCCATGACACAACTACAAAGTCAATCATGCGGCCAAGGGTGTCCTTGTGCCAAGTGCACATATGGACACCCTTATGTTTGAACATTGTGTTTGTTATGGACAATCCGTGACAAGCACAAAAGTCCAATAACAAAGCACCACTTGGGTTCAGATCCGGGTGGCCATTTTTCCCAATCACGACTCTCCAGGTTTCACTGTCGTTGCCAACATAGCGTTGAAGTCCACCAGCAGAACAAGGGAATCACCCGCGGGAGCACTCTCCAGTACTCCCTCAAGGGAATCCAAAAAGAGTTGGTACTCCTAGCTGCTGTTTGGTGTGTAAACACAAACAACAGTCAGGACCTGTCACCCAACCCGAAGGCTGAAGGAAGCTACCATCTCGTCTATTGGGTTTAAAGTCCAACGTGCAGGCTTTGAGCCGGGGGGCAACAAGAATTGCCACCCCAGCCTCTCATTAGATGCAACGCCAGTGTGGAATCTCTTCCACTCTGGCGTTGCAAGTAATGAAAGTTCAGTTCAGTCCAGCCCCTCTGAGAGAACAGGTTCCAGAGCCCTTGCTGTGAGTCCAACTATATCTAGCCGGGAACGTCTCCACCTCATGCACCAGCTCAGGCTCCTTCCCTCCCAGCGAGGTGACGTTCCATGTCCCAAGAGCGAGCTTATGTAGCCGATAATCGGACCACCAAGTGCCCTGCCTTCGGCTGCCGCCCAGCTCACACTGCACCCTCTATGACCCAGCCCATGAGTGGTGAGCCCTGGAGGGGGATCCACGTTGCCTCTTCGAGCTGAGCACGGCTGGGCCCCATGGGGACTGGCCCGTCAATCGCCATCGTGCCACACCTCTGGGCCTGGCTCCACAGGGGAGCCACGGTGACCTGCGTCCGGGCGAGAAAAAATCTAGGTCCTCAATTGTACTTTTAATAAAGGTCTTTGAGCTGCTCTTTGTCTGATCCCTCACCTAGGACCTGTTTGTCTTGGGAGACCATAGAAGCCCCCGGACAACATAGTTCCTGGATCAGTGGGACACGCAAACCACAAAGGTGGCGGCTCAGAAAGCAGGTTATATAAATATAACTCCAAAACCAAACATGCAATATGTCCAAACATGCCTGTAATATTGTATCAATGTGAGTTTTCCTAGAATCGGTTGTTTTTGTAAGGTTTGCAAATACAAAAATTAGGTTTTACTCACAATGACAAAATCACACTGAATATGACAGTTATTTAAACATAACTCATAAACTACACAAAAAAATGGCTAATAATGCCTGAAATAATGAATCATTGGGAGTTTTACTGAGTTTTACATTTTGCAAACACAGAAAGTAGTTTTTTACTTGACTGTAATGTTCTTAGAACCCTGAGATAATGGGAAAAAAGCAATAAAAATGTATTTAAACCTAACTCCTAAACAACACATGCAAAATGGCTAATAATGCCTAGGGAGACATGTAACGTTGTTAGTTTAAAAAAATGATCTTTTGTAAAGATATCAAAGACACAAGCTAGTTTTTTTTATTCAATATGACAGTATAACAGTCATACTAAATATGAAAGTTATATAAACATAACTCCAAAACCAAACATGTGTCATGTCTAAAAATGCCTGTAATAATGTATTTATGTGAGTTTGTAAGGTTTGCAAAAACAAAAAGTAGTTTTTTACTCAATATGAAAGTAATGTTCTTAGAATCCTGAGATAATGCGAAAAAAGCAATACAAATGTATTGAAATACACATTTTAAACAAAACATGTAACATGTCTAAAAATGCCTGTAATATTGAATCTATATAAGTTTTACTAGAATCAATTGTTTTTGTAAGGTTTGCAAATACAAAAATTAGGTTTTACACATAATGACATTAAAACTGTAACACTCAATATGACAATTATTTATTTATAACTCCTAACCACACATGAAACATGTCTAATCATGCGTGAAAAAAATTATCTTTGTGAGTGTTACTAGAAACATTTTCTTTTGTAAGGTTTGCAAATACAGGTTAGTTTTTTTTTACTCAATATGACAGTATAACTGCCACACTCAATATGACAGTTATTTAAACATAACTCTTAAACTACACATGAAAAATGACTAACAATGCCTGAAATAATGCATTCTTGTAAGTTTTACTCGAAACATATGCTTTGTTAAGGCTTGCAAACACAAAAATTATTTTTTTACTCAATATGACAGTAATGTTCTAAAATTCTGAGAAAATACGAACAAATTAATAAAAATGATTCCAACATAATTCCTAAACCAAACATGCAAAATGTCTAAAAATGTCTGTAATATTGAATCCATGTGAGTTTTACTAGATTGAAATGATTTTGTAAGGTTTGCAAATACATAAATTAGGTGTTACTTACTATGTCATAACTGACAGTATATGACAGTTATTTAACCATAACTCAAACCACACATGAAAAATGGCTAATAATGCCTGAAATAATGCATCCTTGGCCGTTTTCCTCGAAACACATGCTTTTTTAAATCTTGCAAATACAAAAAGTAGTTTTTTTACTCAATATGAATGTAATGTTCTTAAAATCCTGAGATAATGCGAAAAAAGCAATAAAAACGTATTTAAACAGTACTCCTAAACAACATATGCAAAATGGCTAATAATGCCTGGGAACACGTATCTTTTTTAGTTTTACTGGAAAAATGATCTTTTGTAAAGTTTGCAAAGACACAAGTCAGTTTTTTTTATTCAATATGACAGTATAACAGTCATACTAAATATGAAAGTTATATAAACATAACTCCAAAACCAAACATGTGTCATGTCTAAAAATGCCTGTAATAATGTATTAATGTGAGTTTGTAAGGTTTGCAAAAACAAAAACTAGTTTTTTACTCAATATGAAAGTAATGATCTTAGAATCCTGAGATAATGCGAAAAAATCAACAAAAATGTATTTAAACATAACTCCTAAACAACCCAGGCAAAATGGGTAATAATGCCTGGAGACATGTATCTTTTGTTAGTTTTACTAGAAAATGTATCTTTTGTAAAGTTTGCAAAGACACAAGCTAGTTTTTTTTTTCAATAAGACAGTATAACAGTCATACTAAATATGAAAGTTATATAAACATAACTCCAGAACCAAACGTGTGTCATGTCTAAAATTGCCTATAATAATGTATTTATGTGAGTTTGTAAGGTTTGCAAAAACAAAAAGTAGTTTTTTCCTCAGTATGAAAGTAAGGATTTTAGAATCCTGAGATAATGCGGAAAAAGCAATAAAAATGTATTTAAACATAATTCCTAAACAACCCATGCAAAATGGCTAATAATGCCTGGGGACATGTATCTTTGTTAGTTTTACTAGAAAAATTATCTTTTGTAAAGTTTGCAAAGACACAAGCTAGTTTTTTTTTTATTCAATATGACAGTATAACAGTCATACTGAATATAAAAGTTATATAAACATAACTCCAAAACCAAACATGTGTTATGTCTAAAAATGCCTGTAATAATGTATTTATGTGAGTTTGTAAGGTTTGCTAAAACAAAAAGTAGTTTTTTACTCAATATGAAAGTAATGATCTAAGAATCCTGAGATAATGCGAAAAAAGCAATAAAAATGTATTTAAACATAATTCCTAAACAACCCATGCAAAATGGGTAATAATGCCTGGAGACATGTATCTTTGTTAGTTTTACTAGAAAAATGATCTTTTGTAAAGTTTGCAAAGACACAAGCTTTTTTTTTTTATTCAATATGACAGTATAACATTCATACTAAATATAAAAGTTATATAAACATAACTCCAAAACCAAACATGTGTCATGTCTAAAAATGTCTGTAATAATTAATTTATGTGAGTTTGTAAGGTTTGCAAAAACAAAAAGTAGTGTTTTACTCAATATGAAATTAATGATCTTAGAATCCTGAGATAATGCGAAAAAAGCAATACAAATGTATTCAAACACAACTTTTAAACCAAACATGTAAATTGTCTAAAAATGCCTGTAATATTGAATCTATGTAAGTTTTACTAGAATCAATTGTTTTTGTAAGGTTTGCAAATACAAAAGTTGGGTTTTACACATAATGACATTATAACTTTAACACTCAATATGAAAGTTATTTAATTATAACTCCTAAATACACATGAAACATGTCTAATAGCGTGAAAAAAATTATCTTTGTGAGTGTTGCTGGAAACATTTTCTTTTGTAAGGCTTGCAAAGACACAAGTTAGTTTTTTTAACTCAATATGACAGTATAACGCCACACTCAATATGACAGTTATTTAAACATAACTCCTAAACCACACCTGAAAAATGGCTAATAATGCCTGAAATAATGCATCTTTGGGAGTTTTACTGGAAACATATGCTTTTTTTAAGGCTTGCGAACACAAAAAATATTTTTTTACTCAATATGACAGTAATGTTCTAAAAATCCTGAGATAATGTGAAAAAAGCAATACAAATGTATTACAACATAATTCCTAAACCAAACATGCAAAATGTCTGAAAATGCCTGTAATGAACCCATGTGAGTTTTATTTCAAAGAGTTGTATGGTTTGCTATACAAAAATTGGGTTTTATGACAAACACAAGTTAGTTTTTTTACTCAATATAACAGTTTAGCTGTCATACTATATATGAAAGTTATATAAACATAACTCCAAAACCAAACCATTATGTCCAAAACTGCCTGTAATATTGTATATATGTGAGTTTTACTAGAATCAGGGTTGCAAATACAAAAATTGGGTTTTATGACAGTAAACTGTCACACTCAATATGACAGTTATTTAAACATAACTCAAACAACACATGCAAAATAGCTAATAATGCCTGGAGCATGTATCTTAGTTAGTTTTACTAGAAAAATGGTATTTTGTAAGGTTGGAAAGACACAAGTTAGTTGTTGTTTTTATTCAATATGACAGTATAACTGTCATACTAAATATGAAAGTTATATAAACATAACTCTAAAACCAAACATGTATCGTGTCTAAAAATGCCTGTAATGTTGTATCTGTGTGAGTTTAACTAGATTTAGTTGTTTTTGTAAGGTTTGCAAATACAAAATAAGGGTTTTACTCACTATGACAGTTTACTGTCACACTCAATCTGACAGTTATTTATTTAAACATAACTCCTAAACCACACATGCAAAATGGCTAATAATGCCTGGAGATATGTATCTTTGTGTGTTTTACTAGAAACATTATATTGTGTAAGGTTTAGTTAGTTTTTGTACTCAATCTGACAGTATAACTGTCATTCTAAATCCATACATTTTCTTCCGCTTATCCGAGGTCGGGTTGCGGGGGCAGCAGCCTGAGCAGAAAATCCCAGACTTCCCTCTCCCCAGCCACTTCGTCCAGCTCTTCTCGGGGTATTCCGAGGCGTTCCCAGGCCAGCCGGGGACATAGTCTTTCCAATGTGTCCTAGGTCTTCCCCGTGGCCTCCTGCCACACCTCCCTAGAGGCGTTCGGGTGGCATCCTGAGCAGATGCCCGAACCACCTCATGGCTCCTCTCAATGTGGAGGAGCAGCGGCTTTACTTTGAGTTCCTCCCGGATGACAGAGCTTCTCACCCTGTCTCTAAGGGAGAGACCCACCACCCGGCAGAGGAAACGCATTTCGGCCGCTTGTCCTTTCGGTCATAACCCAAAGCTGGGAACCTAGATCGACGGTAAATTGAGAGCTTTTCCTTCTGGCTCAGCTCCTTCTTCACCACAACGGATCGATATAGCGTCCTCAATACTGAAGACGCCGCACCAAACCGCCTGTGGATCTCTCGATCCACTCTATCTTCACTCGTGAACAAGACTCCTAGGTACTTGAACTCCTCCACTTGGGGCAAGATCTCCTCCCCAACCTGGAGATGGCACGAGAACCATGGACTTGGACTTGGAGGTGCTGATTCTCATCCCAGTCGCTTCACACTCAAGGACCCTGCCGAGAGTATAGACCTGGTCTACCGTTCCACGACCAGGACGAAAACCACACTGTTCGTCCTGGATCCGAGTTTCCTCCTCTCCAGTACACATGAATAGACCTTACCGGGAAGGCTGAGGAGTGTGTTTCACGATAGTTGGAACACACCCTCCGGTTCCCCTTCTTAAAGAGAGGAACCACCACCCCGGTGTGCCAATCCAGAGGTACCACCCCCAATGTTCACGCGATGTTGCAGAGTCTTGTCAACCAAGACAGCCCCACAGTATCCAGAGCCTTAAGGAACTCATCCACCACCGGGGCCTTGCCACAGAGGAGCTTTTTAACTACCTAGGCAACCTAAGCCCCAGAAATAGGAGAGTCCACCACAGATTCCCCAGACACTGCTTGGCCTGTCGGTATGCCCGCTGCCTCTGGAGTCCCATGAGCCAAAAGGACCCGATAGGCTCTTTCTTCAGCTTGACGGCATCCCTCCCTGCTGGTGGCCACCAGCGAGTTCTAGGATTACCGCCACGACAGGCACCAAACACCTTGCGGCCACAGCTCCAATCAGCAGGCTCGACAAGAGAGGCACGGAACATGGTCCACTCAGACTCAATGTCCAGCACCTCCCTCGTGACATGTTCAAAGTTCTTCCTTATGTTTGAACATTGTGTTTGTTATGGACAATCTGTGACGAGCACAAAAGTCCAATAACAAAGCACCACTTGGGTTCAGATCCGGGTGGCCATTTTTCCCAAAAACGACTCTCCAGGTTTCTCTGTCCTTGCCAACATGAGCATTGAAGTCCCCCAACAGAACAAGGGAATTACCCGAGGGAGCACTCTCCAGTACTCCCTCAAGGGAATCCAAAAAGAGTGGGTACTCTGAGCTGCTGTTTGGTGCGTAAACACAAACAACAGTCAGGACCCGTCACCCAACCCGAAGGCGGAGGGAAGCTACCATCTCGTCTACTGGGTTAAAGTCCAACGTGCAGGCTTTGAGCAACAACAATTGCCACCCCAGCCTCTCATTGCTTGCAACGCCAGAGTGGAAGAGAGTCCAGCCCCTCTTGAGAGAACAGGTTCCAGAGCCCTTGCTGTGCGTCGAAGTGAGTCCAACTATATCTAGCCGGAACTTCTTCACCTCGCGCACCAGCTCAGGCTCTTTCCCTCCCAGCGAGGTGACGTTCCACGTCCCAAGAGCGAGCTTATGTAGCCAATAATCGGACTGCCAAGTGCCCTGCCTTCGGCTGCCGCCCAGTTCACACTGCATCCGACCTCTATGACCTCAATGGGCCCATGAGTGGTGAGCCCATTGGAGGGTTGACCCACGTTGCCTCTTCGAAATGAGCCCGGCAGGGCCCCATGGAGACAGGCCCGGCCACCAGTCGCTCGCCATCGTGCCCCACTTCTGCGCCTGGCTCCACAGGGGAGCCACGGTGACCTGCGCCTGGGCGAGAAAAATCTAGGTCCTCGATTTGTACTTTTCATAAAGGTCTTTGAGCTGCTCTTTGTCTGATCCGTCACCTAGGACCTTTTCTCAGGGGATCCCGAGGCGTTCCCAGGCCAGCCGGGAGACATAGTGTTCCCAATGTGTCCTGGGTCTTCCCCGTGGCCTCCAGGATGACAGAGATTCACCTTCACCAGGGGTGTCAAACTCAAATACAGAGTGGGCCAAAGTTTAAAACTGAACAAAGCCGCGGGCCAAGGTTGAACAAATTAACCTTTTAATAGGGACCCAAACAAGTTTTGCATTGAATATTGAACAAGCAAGGCTTATATAACTTTATATTGACATGCAAAATGGAGTTTCAAATAATAATAATAATAATTAAAAAATATCAATTGCATATCAAATACAATTTAAATAAATATTGAATGCCTCTTTTCTATTTGCAGCCTTCTGAGGTAAATATCAACATTGACTTTATCCACAGGCTAATAAATTTGAAAATAAAATAACAATGAATAAAACAACCATTCAGGACTTTAAACTGCTCAGTTTGCAACACACTGATCTAATTTGATGTGCCCAAGCCAGATACCTAGCATCTTTTTTTAGATGCTAGTTCTTTAATGTCGGGGCTCAGGCTTTGAGCTGAGGCAACTTTCATTATCGAACGAAGGTGTTCAACAGTCATATCTCGTACACCCAATTCTAACATCATTCACACCCAGTCACAAGATATGTGCAGCTTCAGCACGCATCACAAATGAATGCAACGCATACTTCATCAACAGCGATACAGGTTACACTGAGGGTGCCAGTATAAAAAACTTTAACACTGTTAGAAATATACGCCACACTGTGAACCCACACCAAACAAAAATAAAAAACACTTTTCGGGAGAACATCCGCACCGTACCATAACATAAACACAAAAGAACAAATACCCAGAATCTTTTGCAGCACTAACTCTTTCGGGACGCTACAAAATACACCCCCGCTACCACCAAACCCCCCCCCCCACACACACACACACACACACCTTGTAGCGTCCCGGAAGATTTAGTGCTACAAAGGGTTCTGGGTATTTGTTGTGTTGTGTTTATGTTGTGTTACGGTGCGGATGTTCTCCCGAAATGTGTTTGTCATTCTTGTTTGGTGTGGATTCACAGTGTGGCGTATATTTCTAAAAGTGTTAAAGTTTTTTATTTGGCTACCGTCAGTGTAACCTGTATCGCTGTTGATGAAGTATGCGTTGCATTCAATTGTGTGTGGGTGCAGAAGCTGCACTGACATGAAACTGGGCTGGCACTCGTTTGACTAGCTGGAAAAAAAAAAAAAATTCGGGAGGAGTGCTGGAGTCACTCCCGGGAGGGTTGGCAAGTATTAGAAGTAGCGGTGAATGCGGTGTTACCGCGGCACTGCCGCAATGTATAATCGACGGTCCAGCTTGTTAATTTGATATTGCCACAAAGGCCAAGTCAAATTACACGTTGGGCCAAATTTGGCCCACGGGCCAGAGTTTGACACCCATGACCTTCACTGTAAAAAATTACTGTAAAAATAAAAAATAAAATTACAGTCATGCAAAATATTGCTCATTTGTTGTGGTCTTTCTTGAACTATTTGGAAAAAAAGATATAAAAATAACTAAAAACTTGTTGAAAAATAAACAAGTGATTCAATTATAAATGAAGATTTTTACACATAGAAGTAATCAACTTAAAGTGCCCTCTTTGGGGATTGCAATAGAGATCCATCTGGATTCATGAACTTCATTCTCAACATTTCTTCACAAAAAAAGAAATCTTTAACATCAATATTTATGGAACATGTCCACTACGCTTTAACCAAGCCTCCATTGTTTTCTACATGGATAGTTGATTGACAGTTGGTGCCGTGTGGCACCGCCAGGTAGAGTCAAACCAGCATGGCATGGGGGAAACTCTGGCTTTATGGTAATGAATGGAATAGCCTACTTGATTAGTTGTTCAGTTTATGAACTTACATTCATATTTTGTCGAAGTATTATTCAATAAATATATTTATAAAGGATTTTTGAATTGTTGCTATTTTTAGAATATTTAAAAAAAATCTCACGTACCCCTTGGCATACCTTCAAGTACCCCCAGGAGTATGCGTACCCCCATTTGAGAACCACTGCCTTAGGAGACTAGATGTAAACAGAGGAAAGAGAGAGCGAGTGAGGTGGCCATTCCAAATACTTTTAAAATGCTACCCATATTGGATACTGTTTAGGAACATAAACTGCATTTCTTGACTGTACCAGTTGCTGGTGACAAAGTCACAATAAAACGTTGGATGATCAGCATGGAAGGTGATGTCATCTGCAAAGGCGTCCAACCTAGCTTAATCTCAGGGCTTGCTGCCCTTCTTGCCACCTACTATGTGTTCAACTTGGAATACCAAGAGGAAGGTCCTCGGACATTGGAATTTGTTCAAAGGTAAATCCTCTTGATACTGTTGAAATACTGTTAGGATATTTTATTTTATATTTCTCACCTCTGTTCAGGAATTTGACTTGTCATTTCCCCAATTGTTTGCCTTAAATCAATGACTCTTCTGTTCCTTTGTGTACCTTCTTATTAGGGACCGAAGCACCAGTTTGACTCTAGGATACAGAGAAGGTAGGTAATGTGCAGGTAAAGATATGTTGACTGGGTCAAAGAAGGAAGCACCTGTTTGACCCCAGGATGCAGAAAAAGTAGGTAATTTGCAGGTAAAGATATGTTGACTGGATGATGGCAGGAAGCACCAGCTTGACCTGAGAATGCAGAGCAAGTAGGTAATGTGCGGGTGAAGATATGTTGAATGGGTAAAGGCAGGAAGCACCAGTGTGACCCCACCATGCAGGGAAGGTAGGTAATGTGCGGGTGAAGGTATGTTGAATGGGTGAAAGAAGGAAGCGCAGGTGTGGTCGAGGCCATGCAGACAAGGTAGGTATGTGCAGGTGAAGATATGTTGTATGGTGAAAGAAAGAAGCACCAGTGTGACCCAAGGATGCAGGGAAGGTAGGTAATGTGCAGGTAAAGATATGTTGAATGGGTGAAGGCAGGAAACACCAGCTAGACGCCAGGATACAGAGAAGGTAGGTAATGTGCAGGTAAAGATATGTTGAATGAGTAAAGGCAGGAAACACCAGCTTGACTCCAGGATATAGAGAAGGTAGGTAATGTGCAGGTAAAGATATGTTGAATGGGTAAAGGTAGAAAGCACCAGCGTGACCACACTATGCAGAGAAGGTAGGTAATGTGCAGGTAAAGATATGTTGAATGGGTAAAGGCAAGAAGCACCAGTGTGACCCCAGGATGCAGAGAAGATAGGTAATGAGCAGGTAACGATATGTTAAATGGGTGAAAGCAGGAAACATCAGCGTAAATACACGGTCCCGTAGATGGAGAGAAAACATGAATAGAGAGAGGGGTTGGGGAGGCTTTAGCATTGTCTTCCTCTCTGAATTTGTCTTAATGGGTTTTAGAGCATTCACTCATCTACAGCTGTGGTTATGGTATAGGCTCACATATATCCTAAAATTGATATTAATATTTGTGCAGTGCATATTCCTAAATAACAATGTGAGGGGGGTTCTGTATCGACTACAAGTAATCTTCAATCACAACAGAATATCTAATATGCTTTCTCTCTTTTTTAGGCGATTCATTGGCGTTAACCCTGAGAGGGG
Source organism: Entelurus aequoreus (assembly GCF_033978785.1). Lineage (NCBI taxonomy): Eukaryota > Metazoa > Chordata > Actinopteri > Syngnathiformes > Syngnathidae > Entelurus > Entelurus aequoreus. The sequence goes on from NW_026907997.1 coordinate 106,009, forward strand.
AACAAAGGCTAGCCAGGGAAAGGTGGTGTCCAAGAAGACCGGGAAGCTGGTCCAGAAAAAGGCAGCAACTGTAAATCCTCACGTAGCCACCCTTATAAAACATCTCACAGACTTTGAGTGGGGCTTTATGTAGCCGACAACTAAACACTGGACTCGTGTTCCGTGTTTTGTCTCCAGCTAGAAATTAAGTGGACATGTTATACATGTTAAAATGCTTTACTGAAAATAAGAAGAATGCACTAAATGTACATTGAATGTATTTGATGCACTTTAAAATAATTGGTTAATAAAAACATAATCTTGCAAGGCCATTTCTCCAGTCATTTTTATGCCAGCAGATTGCAGGGGTTTTGATTTTGAAAAATTAAAAGTTCAACTCATTAACTTCTAGTGGCATTATACTGTAAAGCTCAGTCTATAGTGCTTACAATTATTTTACTGTAATTAACTGTTAATGGATATTACAGTAGATACACTAAAATAACAGTGTAATGCCGCTAAACAGATGACAGTATTTTGCTGTGAAGCGTATATTTGATACAGCACAGTACTGTGATACTTTTTACAGTAATAAACTGTAGTGATAAATCACAGTATGTGTGCTGTAGAAAAACAGTTTTATACTGGAACCATTAGCTGCCAGTAGGTTACTGTAATTAAACGGTGAAAATTCTTACAGTAAGGGAGAGACCCGCCACCCAGCGGAGAAAACTCATTTCGGCCGCCAGCCTGTGCATCTCACGATCCACTCTTCCCTCACTCATGAACAAGACTCCAGGTACTTGAACTCATCCACTTGGGGCAAGATCTCCTGCCCAACCTCGAAATGGCACTCCACCCTTTCCCGGGCGAGAACCTCGGACTTGGAGGTGCTGATTCTCATCCCAGTCGCTTCACACTCGGCTGCGAACCAATCCAACGAGAGCTGAAGATCCTGGCCAGTTAAAGCCATAAGGACCACATCATCTGCAAAAAGGAGAGACCTAATCCTGCAGCCACCAAACCGGATCCCCTCAACGCCATGACTGCGCCTAGAAATTCTGTCCATAAAATTTATGAACACATTTGGTGACTAAGGGCAGCCAACACGAGGGTTGGACTCCGGTCCAACCCTCACTGGAAAGGGGCCCGACTTACTGCTGGCAATGCGGACCAAGCTCTGACACTGATCATACAGGGAGCGACCCGCCACAATCAGACATGCCGATACCCCATACTCTCTGAGCACTCCCCACAGGACTTCCCGGGGTGGCCACGGTCGAATGTCTTCTTCAAGTCCACAAAGCACATGTAGACTGGTTGGACAAACTCCCATGCACACTCAAGGACCCTGCCGAGAGTATAGAGCTGGTCTACCGTTCCACGACCAGGACGAAAACCACACTGTTCGTCCTGGATCCGAGGTTCCTCCTCTCCAGTACACATGAATAGACCTTACCGGGAAGGCTGAGGAGTGTGATCTACGATAGTTGGAACACACCCTCCGGTTCCCCTTCTTAAAGAGAGGAACCACCACCCCGGTCTGCCAATCCAGAGGTACCGCCCCTGATGTCCATGCGATGTTGCAGAGTCTTGTCAACTAAAACAGCCCCACAGCATCCAGAGCCTTAAGGAACTCCCACCGAGGAGCTTTTTAACTACCTTGGCAACCTCAGCCCCAGAAATAGGAGAGCCCACCACAGATTCCCCAGGCACTGCTTGGCCTGTCGGTATGCCCGCTGCCTCTGGAGTCCCATGAGCCAAAAGGACCAGATAAGCTCTTTCTTCAGCTTGACGGCATCCCGCACTGCTGGTGGCCACCAGCGGGTTCTAGGATTACCGCCACGACAGGCACCAAACACCTGGCGGCCACAGCTCCAATCAGCTGGCTTGACAAGAGAGGCACGGAACATGATCCATTCAGACTCAATGTCCAGCACCTCCTTTGTGACATGTTCAAAGTTCCTCCGGAGGTAGAAAAAGAAACTCTCTCTGACAGGAGACTGCTAGGCATTCCCAAAAGACTCTCACAATGCGTTTGGGCCTGCCAGGTCTGTCCGGGATCCTACTCCACCATCGGAGCCAGCTCACCAGGTGGTGATCGGTAGAAAGCTCGCCCCTCTCTTCACCCGAGTGTCCAAAACATGAGGCCGCAAATCCCATGACACAACTACAAAGTCAATAATGGAACTGCGGCCGAGGGTGTCCTGGTGCCAAGTGCACATATGGACACCCTTATGTTTGAACATTGTGTTTGTTATGGACAATCCGTGACGAGCACAAAAGTCCAATAATAAAGCACCACTTGGGTTCAGATCCGGGTGGCCATTTTTCCCAATCACGACTCTCCAGGTTTCAAAGTCGTTGCCAACATGAGCGTTGAAGACCCCCATTAGAACAAAGGAATCACCCGAGGGAGCACTCTCAAGGGAATCCAAAAAGAGTGGGTACTCTGAGCTGCTGTTTGGTGCGTAAACACCAACAACAGTCAGGACCCGTCACCCAACCCGAAAGTGGAGGGAAGTTACCATCTCGTCTTCTGGGTTAAGTCCAACGTGCAGGCTTTGAGCCGGGGGGCAACAAGAATTGCCAACCCAGCCTCTCATTACTTGCAACGCCAGAGTGGAAGAGAGTCCAACCCCTCTTGAGAGAACAGGTTCCAAAGCCCTTGCTGTGCGTCGAAGTGAGTCCAGCTTTATCTAGCCGGGAACTACTCCACCTCGCGAGGTGACGTTCCACGTCCCAAGAGCGAGCTTATGTAGCCGATAATCGGACCGCCAAGTGCCCTGCCTTCGGCTTCCGCCCAGCTAACACTGCACCCGACCTCTATGACCCAGCCCATGAGTGGTGAGCCTATTGCAGGGGGGACCCACGTTGAATCTTCGAGCTGGGCCCCATGGGCACCAGTCGCTCGCCATCGTGCCCCACCTCTGGGCCTGGCTCCACAGGGGAGCCACGGTGACCCGCGTCCGGGCGAGAAAATATCTAGGTCCTCGATTTGTACTTTTCATAAAGGTCTTTGAGCTGCTCTTTGTCTGATTCCTCACCTAGGACCTGTTTGTCTTGGGGGACCCTACCAGGGGGCATAGAAGCCCCCGGACAACAAAGCTCCTAGGATCAGTGGGACACGCAAACCACAAAGGTGGCGGCTCAGAAAGCAGGTTATATAAACATAACTCCAAAACCAAACATGCAAGATGTCTAAACATGCCTGTAATATTGTATCAATGTGAGTTTTACTAGAATCGGTTGTTTTTTTAAGGCTTGCAAACACAAAAAGTTTTTTTTACTCAATATGACAGTAAGTTCTTAAAATGCTGAGATAATGTGAAAAAAAGCAATACAAATGTATTCCAACATAATTCCTAAACCAAACATGCAAAATGTCTAAAAATGCCTGTAATATTGAATCCATGTGAGTTTTACTAGAATCATTTGTTTTTGTAAGGTTTGCAAATACAAAAATTGAGTTTTATGACAGACACAAGTTAGTTTTTTTTACTCATTATAACAGTATAGATGTCATACTATATATTAAAGTTATATAAACATAACTCCAAAACCAAACGTGCATTATGTCCAAAATTGCCTGTAATATTGTATAGATGTGAGTTTTACTAGAATCAGGTTTGCAAATACAAAAATTGGGTTTTATGACAGTATACTGTCACACTCAATATGACAGTATAACTGTCATACTAAATCCATCCATTTTCTTCCGCTTATCCAAGGTCGGGTTGCGGGGGCAGCAGCCTAAGCAGAAAGCCCAGACTTCCCTCTCCCCAGCCACTTCGTCCAGCTCTTCTCGGGGGATCCCGAGGCGTTCCCAGGCCATAGTCTTTCCAATGTATCCTAGGTCTTCCCCATGGCCTCCTGCCGTTCGGACCTAGGGAGGCGTTCGGGTGGCATCCTGAGCAGATGCCCGAACCACCTCATCTGGCTCCTCTCAATGTGGAGGAGCAGCGGCTTTACACTGAGTTCCTCCCAGATGACAGAGCTTCTCACCCTATCTCTAAGGGAGAGACCCACCACCCGGCGGAGGAAACTCATTTCGGCCGCTTGTACCCGTGACCTTGTCCTTTCGGTCATAACCCAAAGCTCATGACCATAGGTGAGGATGGGAACGTTGATCGACCGGTAAATTGAAAGCTTTTCCTTCTGGCTCAGCTCCTTCTTCACCACAACGGATCGATATAGCGTCCTCATTACTGAAGACGCCGCACCGATCCGCCTGTAGATCTCAAAATCCACTCTATCCTCACTCGTGAACAAGACTCCTAGGTACTTGAACTCCTTCACTTGGGGTAAGATCTCTTTCCCAACCTCGAGAAGGCACTCCACCCTTTCCCGGGCGAGAACCATGGACTCGGACTTGGAGGTGCTGATTCTCATCCCAGTCGCTTCACTGCGAACCGATCCAATGAAAGCTGAAGATCTTGGCCAGTTGAAGCCATCAGGACCACATCATCTGCAAAAAGCAGAGACCTAATCCTGCAGCCACCAAACCAGGCGCAGTCATGGCGTTGAGGGGATCCTCAAAGCCATGACTGCGCCTAGATATTCTGTCCATTAAAGTTATGAACAGAATCGGTGACAAAGGGCAGCCTTGGCGGAGTCCAACCCTCACTGGAAAGGGGTCCGACATACTGCCGGCAATGCGGACCAAGCTCTGACACTGATCATACAGGGAGACACCCGCCACAATCAGACATGCCGATACTCCATACTCTCTGAGCACTCCCCACAGGATTTACCGGGGACCAAGGTCGAATGTCTTCTCCAAGTCCACAAAACTTATGTAGACTGGTTGGGCAAACTCCCATGCACACTCAAGGACCCTGCCGAGAGTATAGAGCTTGTCTACCGTTCCACGACCAGGACAAAAACCACACTGTTCGTCCTGGATCCGAGGTTCCTCCTCTCCATTACACATGAATAGACCTTACCGGGAAGGCTGAGGAGTGTGATCTACGATAGTTGGAACACACCCTCCGGTTCCCCTTCTTAAAGAGAGGTACCACCACCCCGGTCTGCCAATCCAGAGGTACCGCCCCCGATGTAGACGCAATGTTGCAGAGTCTTGTCAACCAAGACTGCCCCACAGCATCCAGAGCCTTAAGGAACTCCGGACGGACCTCATATCCCCGGGGCCTTGCCACCGAGGAGCTTTTTAACTACCTTGGCAACCTCATCCCCAGAAATAGGAGAGCCCACCACAGACTTCCCAGGCACTGTTTCCTCATAGGAAGACGTGTTGGTGGGACTGAGGAGGTCTCGCTTGGCCTGTCGGTATGCCCACTGCATCTGGAGTCCCATGAGCCAAAAGGACCCGGTGGCTCTTTCTTCAGCTTGACAGCATCCCTCACTGCTGGTGGATTACCGCCACGACAGGCACCAAACACCTTGCGGCCACAGCTTCAATCAGCTGGCTCAACAAGAGAAGAACGGTCGAGAACATGGTCCACTCAGACTCAATGTCCAGCACCTCCCTCGTGACATGTTCAAAGTTCTTCCGGACATGTTCAAAGTTCTTCAGGAGACTCTGCTAGGTGTTCCCAGCAGACCCTTACAATACGTTTGGGCCTGCCAGGTCTGACCGGCATCCTCCCCTACCATCGGAGCCAGCTCACCACCAGGTGGTGGTTGGTGGAAAGCTCTGCCCCTCTCTTCACCGAGTGTCCAAAACATGAGGCCGCAAATCCCATGACACAACTACAAAGTCAATCATGCGGCCGAGGGTGTCCTTGTGCCAAGTGCACATATGGACACCCTTATGTTTGAACATTGTGTTTGTTATGGACAATCCGTGACAAGCACAAAAGTCCAATAACAAAGCACCACTTGGGTTCAGATCCGGGTGGCCATTTTTCCCAATCACGACTCTCCAGGTTTCACTGTCGTTGCCAACATAGCGTTGAAGTCCACCAGCAGAACAAGGGAATCACCCGCGGGAGCACTCTCCAGTACTCCCTCAAGGGAATCCAAAAAGATTTGGTACTCTGAGCTGCTGTTTGGTGTGTAAACACAAACAACAGTCAGGACCCGTCACCCAACCCGAAGGCTGAAGGAAGCTACCATCTCGTCTATTGGGTTTAAAGTCCAACGTGCAGGCTTTGAGCCGGCGGGCAACAAGAATTGCCACCCCAGCCTCTCATTAGTTGCAACGCCAGTGTGGAATCTCTTCCACTCTGGCGTTGCAAGTAATGAAAGTTCAGCTCAGTCCAGCCCCTCTGAGAGAACAGGTTCCAGAGCCCTTGCTGTGAGTCCAACTATATCTAGCCGGGAACGTCTCCACCTCATGCACCAGCTCAGGCTCCTTCCCTCCCAGCGAGGTGACGTTCCATGTCCCAAGAGCGAGCTTATGTAGCCGATAATCGGACCACCAAGTGCCCTGCCTTCGGCTGCCGCCCAGCTCACACTGCACCCTCTATGACCCAGCCCATGAGTGGTGAGCCCTGGAGGGGGGATCCACGTTGCCTCTTCGAGCTGAGCACGGCTGGGCCCCATGGGGACAGGCCCGTCAATCGCCATCGTGCCACACCTCTGGGCCTGGCTCCACAGGGGAGCCACGGTGACCTGCGTCCGGGCGAGAAAAAATCTAGGTCCTCAATTGTACTTTTAATAAAGGTCTTTGAGCTGCTCTTTGTCTGATCCCTCACCTAGGACCTGTTTGTCTTGGGAGACCATAGAAGCCCCCGGACAACATAGTTCCTGGATCAGTGGGACACGCAAACCACAAAGGTGGCGGCTCAGAAAGCAGGTTATATAAATATAACTCCAAAACCAAACATGCAATCTGCCTAAACATGCCTGTAATATTGTATCATTGTGAGTTTTCCTAGAATCGGTTGTTTTTGTAAGGTTTGCAAATACAAAAATTAGGTTTTACTCACAATGACAAAATCACACTCAATATGACAGTTATTTAAACATAACTCATAAACCACACAAAAAAATGGCTAATAATGCCTGAAATAATGAATCATTGGGAGTTTTACTGAGTTTTACATTTTGCAAACACAAAAAGTATTTTTTTACTTGACTGTAATGTTCTTAGAACACTGAGATAAAGGGAAAAAAGCAATAAAAATGTATTTAAACCTAACTCCTAAACAACACATGCAAAATGGCTAATAATACCTAGGGAGACATGTAACGTTGTTAGTTTAAAAAAATGATCTTTTGTAAAGATATCAAAGACACAAGCTAGTTTTTTTTATTCAATATGACAGTATAACAGTCATACTAAATATGAAAGTTATATAAACATAACTCCAAAACCAAACATGTGTCATGTCTAAAAATGCCTGTAATAATGTATTTATGTGAGTTTGTAAGGTTTGCAAAAAGAAAAAGTAGTTTTTTACTCAATATGAAAGTAATGTTCTTAGAATCCTGATATAATTCGAAAAAAGCAATACAAATGTATTCAAACACAAATTTTAAACCAAACATGTAAATTGTCTAAAAATGCCTGTAATATTGAATCTATATAAGTTTTACTAGAATCAATTGTTTTTGTAAGGTTTGCAAATACAAAAATTAGGTTTTACACATAATGACATTAAAACTGTAACACTCAATATGACAATTATTTATTTATAACTCCTAACCACACATGAAACATGTCTAATAATGCGTGCAAAAATTTATCTTTGTGAGTGTTACTAGAAACATTTTCTTTTGTAAGGTTTGCAAAGACAGGTTAGTTTTTTTTACTCAATATGACAGTATAACTGCCACACTCAATATGACAGTTATTTAAACATAACTCTTAAACTACACATGAAAAATGATTAACAATGCCTGAAATAATGCATTCTTGTAAGTTTTACTCGAAACATATGCTTTTTTAAGGCTTGCAAACACAAAAATTATTTTTTAACTCAATATGACAGTAATGTTCTAAAATACTGAGAAAATACGAACAAATTAATAAAAATGATTCCAACATAATTCCTAAACCAAACATGCAAAATGTCTAAAAATGTCTGTAATATTGAATCCATGTGAGTTTTACTAGATTTAAATGATTTTGTAAGGTTTGCAAATACATAAATTAGGTTTTACTTACTATGTCATAACTGACAGTATATGACAGTAATTTAACCATAACTCAAACCACACATGAAAAATGGCTAATAATGCCTGAAATAATGCATCCTTGGCCGTTTTACTCGAAACACATGCTTTTTTAAATCTTGCAAACACAAAAAGTAGTTTTTTTCCTCAATATGACTGTAATGTTCTTAAAATCCTGAGATAATGCGAAAAAAGCAATAAAAATGTATTTAAACATTACTCCTAAACAACATATGCAAAATGGCTAATAATGCCTGGAAACATGTATCTTTGTTAGTTTTACTGGAAAAATTATCTTTTGTAAAGTTTGCAAAGACACAAGCCAGTTTTTTTTTATTCAATATGACAGTATAACAGTCATATTAAATATGAAAGTTATATAAACATAACTCCAAAACCAAACATGTGTCATGTCTAAAAATGCCTGTAATAATGTATTAATGTGAGTTTGTAAGGTTTGCAAAAACAAAAACTAGTTTTTTACTCAATATGAAAGTAATGATCTTAGAATCCTGAGATAATGCGAAAAAAGCAATAAAAAATTATTTAAACATAACTCCTAAACAACCCAGGCAAAATGGGTAATAATGCCTGGAGACATGTATTTTTGTTAGTTTTACTAGAAAATGTATCTTTTGTAAAGTTTGCAAAGACACAAGCTAGTTGTTTTTATTCAATAAGACAGTATAACAGTCATACTAAATATGAAAGTTATATAAACATAACTCCAGAACCAAACGTGTGTCATGTGTAAAATTGCCTATAATAATGTATTTATGTGAGTCTGTAAGGTTTGCAAAAACAAAAAGTAGTTTTTTCCTCAATATGAAAGTAATGATTTTAGAATCCTGAGATAATGCGAAAAAAGCAATAAAAATTTATTTAAACACAATTCCTAAACAACCCATGCAAAATGGCTAATAATGCCTGGAGACATGTATCTTTGTTAGTTTTACTAGAAAAATGATCTTTTGTAAGGATATCAAAGACACAAGCTAGTTTTTTTTATTCAATATGACAGTATAACAGTCCTACTAAATATGAAAGTTATCAAAACATAACTCCAAAACCAAACATGTGTTATGTCTAAAAATGCCTGTAATAATGTATTTATGTGAGTTTGTAAGGTTTGCAAAAACAAAAAGTAGTTTTTTACTCAATATGAAAGTAATGATCTAAGAATCCTGAGATAATGCGAAAAAAGCAATAAAAATGTATTTAAACATAATTCCTAAACAACCCATGCAAAATGGGTAATAATGCCTGGAGACATGTATCTTTGTTAGTTTTACTAGAAAAATGATCTTTTGTAAAGTTTGCAAAGACACAAGCTAGTTTTTTTTTAATTTACTATGACAGTATAACAGTCATACTAAATATAAAAGTTATATAAACATAACTCCAAAACCAAACATGTGTCATGTCTACAAATGTCTGTAATAATGTATTTATGTGAGTTTGTAAGGTTTGCAAAAACAAAAAGTAGTGTTTTACTCAATATGAAAGTAATGATCTTAGAATCCTGAGATAATGCGAAAAAAGCAATAAAAATGTATTCAAACACAACTTTTAAACCAAACATGTAAATTGTCTAAAAATGCCTGAAATATTGAATCTATGTAAGTTTTACTAGAATCAATTGTTTTTGTAAGGTTTGCAAATACAAAAATTAGGTTTTACACATAATGACATTATAACTTTAACACTCAATATGAAAGTTATTTAATTATAACTCCTAAATACACATGAAACATGTCTAATAGCGTGAAAAAAATTATCTTTGTGAGTGTTGCTAGAAACATTTTCTTTTGTAAGGTTTGCAAAGACACAAGTTAGTTTTTTTTAACTCAATATGACAGTATAACGCCACAGTCAATATGACAGTTATTCAAACATAACTCCTAAACCACACCTGAAAAATGGCTAATAATGCCTGAAATAATGCATCTTTGGGAGTTTTACTGGAAACATATGCTTTTTTTAAGGCTTGCAAACACAAAAAATTATTTTTTTACTCAATATGACAGTAATGTTCTAAAAATCCTGAGATAATGTGAAAAAAGCAATACAAATGTATTACAACATAATTCCTAAACCAAACATGCAAAATGTCTGAAAATGCCTGTAATATTGAATCCATGTGAGTTTTATTTGAATCAGTTGTATGGTTTGCTAATACAAAAATTGGGTTTTATGACAAACACAAGTTAGTTATTTTACTCAACATAACAGTTTAGCTGTCATACTATGTATGAAAGTTATATAAACATAACTCCAAAACCAAACTTGCATTATGTCCAAAACTGCCTGTAATATTGTATATATGTGAGTTTTACTAGAATCAGGGTTGCAAATACAAAAATTGGGTTTTATGACAGTATACTGTCACACTCAATATGACAGTTATTTAAACATAACTCAAACAACACATGCAAAATGGCTAATAATGCCTGGAGCATGTATCTTAGTTAGTTTTACTAGAAAAATTGTATTTTGTAAGGTTTGCAAAGACACAAGTTAGTTGTTTTTTTTATTCAATATGACAGTATAACTTTCTAAATATGAAAGTTATATAAACATAACTCTAAAACCAAACATGCATTATGTCTAAAAATGCCTGTAATGTTGTATCTGTGTGAGTTTAACTAGATTTAGTTGTTTTTGTAAGGTTTGCAAATAAAAAATAAGGGTTTTACTCACTATGACAGTTTACTGTCACACTCAATCTGACAGTTATTTATTTAAATATAACTCCTAAACCACACATGCAAAATGGCTAATAATGCCTGGAGATATGTATCTTTGTGAGTTTTACTAGAAACATTATATTGTGTAAGGTTTAGTTAGTTTTTGTACTCAATCTGACAGTATAACTGTCATTCTAAATCCATCCATTTTCTTCCGCTTATCCGAGGTCGGGTTGTGGGGGCAGCAGCCTGAGCAGAAAATCCCAGACTTCCCTCTCCCCAGCCACTTCGTCCAGCTCTTCTCGGGGTATTCCGAGGCGTTCCCAGGCCAGCCGGGGACATAGTCTTTCCAATGTGTCCTAGGTCTTCCCCGTGGCCTCCTGCCACACCTCCCTAGAGGCGTTCGGGTGGCATCCTGAGCAGATGCCCGAACCACCTCATGGCTCCTCTCAATGTGGAGGAGCAGCGGGTTTACTTTGAGTACCTCCCGGATGACAGAGCTTCTCACCCTGTCTCTAAGGGAGAGACTCACCACCCGGCAGAGGAAACGCATTTCGGCCGCTTGTCCTTTCGGTCATAACCCAAAGCTGGGAACGTAGATCGACGGTAAATTGAGAGCTTTTCCTTCTGGCTCAGCTCCTTCTTCACCACAACGGATCGATATAGCGTCCTCAATACTGAAGACGCCGCACCAATCCGCCTGTGGATCTCTCGATCCACTCTATCCTCACTCGTGAACAAGACTCCTAGGTACTTGAACTCCTCCACTTGGGGCAAGATCTCCTCCCCAACCTGGAGATGGCACTCGACCCTTTCCTGCGTGGACTTGGACTTTGAGGTGCTGATTCTCATCCCAGTCGCTTCACACTCAAGGACCCTGCCGAGAGTATAGACCTGGTCTACCGTTCCACGACCAGGACGAAAACCACACTGTTCGTCCTGGATCCGAGTTTCCTCCTCTCCAGTACACATGAATAGACCTTACCGGGAAGGCTGAGGAGTGTGTTTCACGATAGTTGGAACACACCCTCCGGTTCCCCTTCTTAAAGAGAGGAACCACCACCCCGGTCTGCCAATCCAGAGGTACCGCCCCCAATGTTCACGCGATGTTGCAGAGTCTTGTCAACCAAGACAGCCCCACAGTATCCAGAGCCTTAAGGAACTCATCCACCACCGGGGCCTTGCCACAGAGGAGCTTTTTAACTACCTAGGCAACCTAAGCCCCAGAAATAGGAGAGTCCACCACAGACTCCCCAGGCACTGCTTGGCCTGTCGGTATGCCCGCTGCCTCTGGAGTCCCATGAGCCAAAAGGACCCGATAGGCTCTTTCTTCAGCTTGACGACATCCCTCACTGCTGGTGGCCACCAGCGAGTTCTAGGATTACCGCCACGACAGGCACCAAACACCTTGCGGCCACAGCTCCAATCAGCAGGCTCGACAAGAGAGGCACGGAACATGGTCCACTCAGACTCAATGTCCAGCACCTCCCTCGTGACATGTTCAAAGTTCTTCCTTATGTTTGAACATTGTGTTTGTTATGGACAATCCGTGACGAGCACAAAAGTCCAATAACAAAGCACCACTTGGGTTCAGATCCGGGTGGCCATTTTTCCCAATCACGACTCTCCAGGTTTCACTGTCCTTGCCAACATGAGCATTGAAGTCCCCCAACAGAACAAGGGAATCACCCGAGGGAGCACTCTCCAGTACTCCCTCAAGGGAATCCAAAAAGAGTGGGTACTCTGAGCTGCTGTTTGGTGCGTAAACACAAACAACAGTCAGGACCCGTCACCCAACCCAAAGGCGGAGGGAAGCTACCATCTCGTCTACTGGGTTAAAGTCCAACGTGCAGGCTTTGAGCAACAACAATTGCCACCCCAGCCTCTCATTGCTTGCAACGCCAGAGTGGAAGAGAGTCCAGCCCCTCTTGAGTGAACAGGTTCCAGAGCCCTTGCTGTGCGTCGAAGTGAGTCCAACTATATCTAGCCGGAACTTCTTCACCTCGCGCACCAGCTCAGGCTCTTTCCCTCCCAGCGAGGTGACGTTCCACGTCCCAAGAGCGAGCTTATGTAGCCGATAATCGGACCGCCAAGTGCCCTGCCTTCGGCTGCCGCCCAGTTCACACTGCATCCGACCTCTATGACCTCAATGGGCCCATGAGTGGTGAGCCCATTGGAGGGTTGACCCACGTTGCCTCTTCGAGCTGAGCCCGGCAGGGCCCCATGGAGACAGGCCCGGCCACCAGTCGCTCGCCATCGTGCCCCACCTCTGCGCCTGGCTCCACAGGGGAGCCACGATGACATGCGCCTGGGCGAGAAAAAATCTAGGTCCTCGATTTGTACTTTTCATAAAGGTCTTTGAGCTGCTCTTTGTCTGATCCCTCACCTAGGACCTTTTCTCAGGGGATCCTGAGGCGTTCCCAGGCCAGCCGGGAGACATAGTGTTCCCAATGTGTCCTGGGTCTTCCCCGTGGCCTCCAGGGTGACAGAGCTTCACCTTCACCAGGGGTGTCAAACTCAAATACAAAGTGGGCCAAAGTTTAAAACTGAACAAAGCCGCGGGCCAAGGTTGAACAAATTAACCTTTTAATAGGGACCCAAACAAGTTTTGCATTGAATATTGAACAAGCAAGGCTTATATAACTTTATAGTGACATGCAAAATGGAGTTTCAAATAATAATAATAATCATTAAAAAATATCAATTGCATATCAAATACAATTTAAATAAAAATTGAATGCCTCTTTTCTATTTGCAGCCTTCTGAGGTAAATATCAACATTAACTTTTTCCACAGGCTAATACATTTGAAAATAAAATAACAATGAATAAAACAACCATTCAGGACTTTAAACTGCTCAGTTTGCAACACACTGATCTAATTTGATGTGCCCAAGCCAGATACCTGGCATCTTTTTTTAGATGCTAGTTCTTTAATGTCGGGGCTCAGGCTTTGAGCTGAGGCAACTTTCATTATCGAACAAGGTGTTCAACAGTCATATCTCGTACACCCAATTCTAACATCATTCAGACCCAGTCACAAGATATGTGCAGCTTCAGCACGCATACACAAATGAATGCAATGCATACTTCATCAACAGCGATACAGGTTACACTGAGGGTGGCAGTATAAAAAACTTTAACACTGTTAGAAATATACGCCACACTGTGAACCCACACCAAACAAAAATAAAAAACACTTTTCGGGAGAACATCCGCACCGTAACACAACATAAACACAAAAGAACAAATACCCAGAATCTTTTGCAGCACTAACTCTTTCGGGACGCTACAAAATACACCCCCGCTACCACCAAACCCCCCCCCCCCCCCCCCCCCCACGGGCCAGAGTTTGACACCCATGACCTTCACTGTAAAAAATTACTGTAAAAATAAAAAATAAAATTACAGTTATATACTCCATCCATCCATCCATTTTCTACCGCTTATTCCCTTCGGGGTCGCGGGGGGCGCTGGAGCCTATCTCAGCTACAATCGGGCGGAAGGTGGTGATCGGTAGAAAGGTCGCCCCTCTCTTCACCCGAGTGTCCGCAAATCTCATGACACAACTACAAAGTCAATCATGGAACTGCGGCCGAGGGTGTCCTGGTGCCAAGTGCACATATGGACACCCTTATGTTTGAACATTGTGTTTGTTATGGACAATCCGTGACGAGCACAAAAGTCCAATAACAAAGCACCACTTGGGTTCAGATCCGGGTGGCCATTTTTCCCAATCACGACTCTCCAGGTTTCAAAGTCGTTGCCAAAATGAGCGTTGAAGACCCCCAGCAGATCAAGGGAATCACCCGAGGGAGCACTCTCAAGGGAATCCAAAAAGAGTGGGTACTCTGAGCTGCTGTTTGGTGCGTAAACACCAACAACATTCAGGACCCGTCACCCAACCCGAAAGCGGAGGGAAGCTACCATCTCGTCTTCTGGGTTAAGTCCAACGTGCAGGCTTTGAGCCGGGGGGCAACAAGAATTGCCAATCCAGCCTCTCATTACTTGCAACGCCAGAGTGGAAGAGAGTCCAACCCCTCTTGAGATAACAGGTTCCAGAGTCCTTGCTGTGCGTCGAAGTGAGTCCAGCTTTATCTAGCCGGGAACTTCTCCACCTCGCGAGGTGACGTTCCACGTCCCAAGAGCGAGCTTATGTAGCTGATAATCGGACCGCCAAGTGCCCTGCCTTCGGCTTCCGCCCAGCTAACACTGCACCCGACCTCTATGACCCAGCCCATGAGTGGTGAGCCTATTGCAGGGGGGGCCCACGTTGCCTCTTCGAGCTGGGCCCCATGGGCACCAGTCGCTCGCCATCGTGCCCCACCTCTGGGCCTGGCTCCACAGGGGAGCCCACGGTGACCCGCGTCCGGGCGAGAAAATATCTAGATCCTCGATTTGTACTTTTCATAAAGGTCTTTGAGCTGCTCTTTGTCTGATTCCTCACCTAGGACCTGTTTGTCTTGGGGGACCCTACCAGGGGGCATAGAAGCCCCCGGACAACATAGCTCCTAGGATCAGTGGGACACGCAAACCACAAAGGTGGCGGCTCAGAAAGCAGGTTATATAAACATAACTCCAAAACCAAACATGCAAGATGTCTAAACATGCCTGTAATATTGTATCAATGTGAGTTTTACTAGAATCGGTTGTTTTTTTAAGGCTTGCAAACACAAAAAGTTTTTTTTACTCAATATGACAGTAAGTTCTTAAAATGCTGAGATAATGTGAAAAAAGCAATACAAATGTATTCCAACATAATTCCTAAACCAAACATGCAAAATGTCTAAAAATGCCTGTAATATTGAATCCATGTGAGTTTTACTAGAATCATTTGTTTTTGTAAGGTTTGCAAATACAAAAATTGAGTTTTATGACAGACACAAGTTAGTTTTTTTACTCATTATAACAGTATAGATGTCATACTATATATTAAAGTTATATAAACATAACTCCAAAACCAAACGTGCATTATGTCCAAAATTGCCTGTAATATTGTATAGATGTGAGTTTTACTAGAATCAGGTTTGCAAATACAAAAATTGGGTTTTATGACAGTATACTGTCACACTCAATATGACAGTATAACTGTCATACTAAATCCATCCATTTTCTTCCGCTTATCCGAGGTCGGGTTGCGGGGGCAGCAGCCTAAGCAGAGAGCCCAGACTTCCCTCTCCCCAGCCACTTCGTCCAGCTCTTCTCGGAGGATCCCGAGGCGTTCCCAGGCCATAGTCTTTCCAATGTATCCTAAGTCTTCCCCATGGCCTCCTGCCGGTCGGACCTAGGGAGGCGTTCGGGTGGCATCCTGAGCAGATGCCCGAACCACCTCATCTGGCTCCTCTCAATGTGGAGGAGCAGCGGCTTTACACTGAGTTCCTCCCAGATGACAGAGCTTCTCACCCTATCTCTAAGGGAGAGACCCACCACCCGGCGGATGAAACTCATTTCGGCCGCTTGTACCCGTGACCTTGTCCTTTCGGTCATAACCCAAAGCTCATGACCATAGGTGAGGATGGGAACGTTGATCGACCGGTAAATTGAAAGCTTTTCCTTCTGGCTCAGCTCCTTCTTCACCACAACGGATCGATATAGCGTCCTCATTACTGAAGACGCCGCACCGATCCGCCTGTAGATCTCACAATCCACTCTATCCTCACTCGTGAACAAGACTCCTAGGTACTTGAACTCCTTCACTTGGGGAAAGATCTCTTTCCAAACCTCGAGATGGCACTCCACCCTTTCCCGGGCGAGAACCATGGACTCTGACTTGGAGGTGCTGATTCTCATCCCAGTCGCTTCACTGCGAACCGATCCAATGAAAGCTGAAGATCTTGGCCAGTTGAAGCCATCAGGACCACATCATCTGCAAAAAGCAGAGACCTAATCCTGCAGCCACCAAACCAGGCGCAGTCATGGCGTTGAGGGGATCCTCAAAGCCTTGACTGCGCCTAGATATTCTGTCCATTAAAGTTATGAACAGAATCGGTGACAAAGGGCAGCCTTAGCGGAGTCCAACCCTCACTGGAAAGGGGTCCGACATACTGCCGGCAATGCGGACCAAGCTCTGACACTGATCATACAGGGAGACACCCGCCACAATCAGACATGCCGATACTCCATACTCTCTGAGCACTCCCCACAGGATTTACCGGGGGCCAAGGTCGAATGTCTTCTCCAAGTCCACAAAACTTATGTAGACTGGTTGGGCAAACTCCCATGCACACTCAAGGACCCTGCCGAGAGTATAGAGCTGGTCTACCGTTCCACGACCAGGACGAAAACCACACTGTTCGTCCTGGATCCGAGGTTCCTCCTCTCCATTACACATGAATAGACCTTACCGGGAAGGCTGAGGAGTGTGATCTACGATAGTTGGAACACACCCTTCCGGTCCCCTTCTTAAAGAGAGGAACCACCACCCCGGTCTGCCAATCCAGAGGTACCGCCCCCGATGTAGACGCAATGTTGCAGAGTCTTGTCAACCAAGACTGCCCCACAGCATCCAGAGCTCATACCCCCGGGGCCTTGCCACCGAGGAGCTTTTTAACTACCTTGGCAACCTCAGCCCCAGAAATAGGAGAGCCCACCACAGACTTCCCAGGCACTGTTTCCTCATAGGAAGACGTGTTGGTGGGACTGAGGAGGTCTCGCTTGGCCTGTCGGTATGCCCACTGCCTCTGGAGTCCCATGAGCCAAAAGGACCCGGTGGCTCTTTCTTCAGCTTGACAGCATCCCTCACTGCTGGTGGATTACCGCCACGACAGGCACCAAACACCTTGCGGCCACAGCTTCAATCAGCTGGCTCAACAAGAGAGGAACGGAACATGGTCCACTCAGACTCAATGTCCAGCACCTCCCTCGTGACATGTTCAAAGTTCTTCCGGACATGTTCAAAGTTCTTCAGGAGACTCTGCTAGGTGTTCCCAGCAGACCCATACAATGCGTTTGGGCCTGCCAGGTCTGACCGGCATCCTCCCCTAACATCGGAGCCAGCTCACCACCAGGTGGTGGTTGGTGGAAAGCTCTGCCCCTCTCTTCACCGAGTGTCCAAAACATGAGGCCGCAAATCCCATGACACAACTACAAAGTCAATCATGCGGCCGAGGGTGTCCTTGTGCCAAGTGCACATATGGACACCCTTATGTTTGAACATTGTGTTTGTTATGGACAATCCGTGACAAGCACAAAAGTCCAATAACAAAGCACCACTTGGGTTCAGATCCGGGTGGCCATTTTTCCCAATCACGACTCTCCAGGTTTCACTGTCGTTGCCAACATAGCGTTGAAGTCCACCAGCAGAACAAGGGAATCACCCGAGGGAGCACTCTCCAGTCCTCCCTCAAGGGAATCCAAAAAGAGTTGGTACTCTGAGCTGCTGTTTGGTGTGTAAACACAAACAACAGTCAGGACCCGTCACCCAACCCGAAGGCTGAAGGAAGCTACCATCTCGTCTATTGGGTTTAAAGTCCAACGTGCAGGCTTTGAGCCGGGGGGCAACAAGAATTGCCACCCCAGCCTCTCATTAGATGCAACGCCAGTGTGGAATCTCTTCCACTCTGGCGTTGCAAGTAATGAAAGTTCAGCTCAGTCCAGCCCCTCTGAGAGAACAGGTTCCAGAGCCCTTGCTGTGAGTCCAACTATATCTAGCCGGGAACGTCTCCACCTCATGCACCAGCTCAGGCTCCTTCCCTCCCAGCGAGGTGACGTTCCATGTCCCAAGAGCGAGCTTATGTAGCCGATAATCGGACCACCAGGTGCCCTGCCTTCGGCTGCCGCCCAGCTCACACTGCACCCTCTATGACCCAGCCCATGAGTGGTGAGCCCTGGAGGGGGGATCCACGTTGCCTCTTCGAGCTGAGCACGGCTGGGCCCCATGGGGACTGGCCCGTCAATCGCCATCGTGCCACACCTCTGGGCCTGGCTCCACAGGGGAGCCACGGTGACCTGCGTCCGGGCGAGAAAAAATCTAGGTCCTCAATTGTACTTTTAATAAAGGTCTTTGAGCTGCTCTTTGTCTGATCCCTCACCTAGGACCTGTTTGTCCTGGATCAGTGGGACACGCAAACCACAAAGGTGGCGGCTCAGAAAGCAGGTTATATAAATAAAACTCCAAAACCAAACATGCATTATGTCTAAACATGCCTGTAATATTGTATCAATGTGACTTTTCCTAGAATCGGTTGTTTTTGTAAGGTTTGCAAATACAAAAATTAGGTTTTACTCACAATGACAAAATCACACTCAATATGACAGTTATTTAAACATAACTATAAACCACACAAAAAAATGGCTAATAATGCCTGAAATAATGAATCATTGGGAGTTTTACTGAGTTTTATATTTTGCAAACACAAAAAGTAGTTTTTTACTTGACTGTAATGTTCTTAGAACCCTGAGATAATGGGAAAAAAGCAATAAAAATGTATTTAAACCTATCTCCTAAACAACACATGCAAAATGGCTAATAATGCCTAGGGAGACATGTAACGTTGTTAGTTTAAAAAAATGATCTTTTGTAAAGATATCAATGACACAAGCTAGTTTTTTTTATTCAATATGACAGTATAACAGTCATACTAAATATGAAAGTTATATAAACATAACTCCAAAACCAAACATGTGTCATGTCTAAAAATGCCTGTAATAATGTATTTATGTGAGTTTGTAAGGTTTGCAAAAACAAAAAGTAGTTTTTTACTCAATATGAAAGTAATGTTCTTAGAATCCTGAGATAATGCGAAAAAAGCAATACAAATGTATTCAAACACAAATTTTAAACCAAACATGTAAAATGTCTAAAAAATCCTGTAATATTGAATCTATATAAGTTTTACTAGAATCAATTGTTTTTGTAAGGTTTGCAAATACAAAAATTAGGTTTTACACATAATGACATTAAAACTGTAACACTCAATATGACAATTATTTATTTTTAACTCCTAACCACACATGAAGCATGTCTAATAATGCGTGACAAAATTTATCTTTGTGAGTATTACTAGAAACATTTTATTTTGTAAGGTTTGCAAAGACAGGTTAGTTTTTTTTACTCAATATGACAGTATAACTGCCACACTCAATATGACAGTTATTTAAACATAACTCTTAAACTACACATGAAAAATGATTAACAATGCCTGAAATAATGCATTCTTGTAAGTTTTACTCGAAACATATGCTTTTTTAAGGCTTGCAAACACAAAAATTATTTCTTTACTCAATATGACAGTAATGTTCTAAAATTCTGAGAAAATACGAACAAATTAAAAAAAATGATTCCAACATAATTCCTAAACCAAATATGCAAAATGTCTAAAAATGTCTGTAATATTGAATCCATGTGAGTTTTACTAGATTTAAATGATTTTGTAAGGTTTGCAAATACATAAATTAGGTTTTACTTACTATGTCATAACTGACAGAATATGACAGTTATTTAACCATAACTCAAACCACACATGAAAAATGGCTAATAATGCCTGAAATAATGCATCCTTGGCCGTTTTACTCGAAACACATGCTTTTTTAAATCTTGCAAACACAAAAAGTACTTTTTTTACTCAATATGACTGTAATGTTCTTAAAATCCTGAGATAATGCGAAAAAAGCAATAAAAATGTATTTAAACATTACTCCTAAACAACATATGCAAAATGGCTAATAATGCCTGGAAACATGTATCTTTGTTAGTTTTACTGGAAAAATGATCTTTTGTAAAGTTTGCAAAGACACAAGCCAGTTTTTTTTTTATTCAATATGACAGTATAACAGTCATATTAAATATGAAAGTTATATAAACATAACTCCAAAACCAAACATGTGTTATGTCTAAAAATGTCTGTAATAATGTATTTATGTGAGTTTGTAAGGTTTGCAAAAACAAAAAGTAGTTTTTTACTCAATATGAAAGTAATGATCTTAGAATCCTGAGATAATGCGAAAAAAGCAATAAAAATGTATTTAAACATAATTCCTAAACAACCCATGCAAAATGGGTAATAATGCCTGGAGACATGTATCTTTGTTAGTTTTACTAGAAAAATGATCTTTTGTAAAGTTTGCAAAGACACAAACTAGTTTTTTTTTTTATTCAATATGACAGTATAACAGTCATACTAAATATGAAAGTTATATGAACATAACTCCAAAACCAAACGTGTGTCATGTCTAAAATTGCTTATAATAATGTATTCATGTGGGTTTGTAAGGTTTGCAAAAACAAAAAGTAGTTTTTTCCTCAATATGAAAGTAGGGATTTTAGAATCCTGAGATAATGCGAAAAAAGCAATAAAAATGTCTTTAAACATAATTCTTAAACAACCCATGCAAAATGGGTAATAATGCCTGGAGACATGTATCTTTGTTAGTTTTACTAGAAAAATGATCTTTTGTAATGTTTGCAAAGACACAAGCTAGTTTTTTTTTTTATTCAATATGACAGTATAACAATCATACTAAATATGAAAGTTATATAAACATAACTCCAAAACCAAACATGTGTCATGTCTAAAAATGCCTGTAATAATGTATTAATGTGAGTTTGTAAGGTTTGCAAAAACAAAAAGTAGTTTTTTACTCAATATGAAAGTAATGATCTTAAAATCCTGAGATAATGCAAAAAAGCAATAAAAATGTATTTAAACATAATTCCTAAACAACCCATGCAAAATGGGTAATAATGCCTGGAGACATGTATCTTTGTTAGTTTTACTAGAAAAATGATCTTTTGTAAAGTTTGCAAAGACACAAGCTAGTTTTTTTTATTCAATATGACAGTATAACATTCATACTAAATATAAAAGTTATATAAACATAACTCCAAAACCAAACATGTGTCATGTCTAAAAATGTCTGTAATAATGTATTTATGTGAGTTTGTAAGGTTTGCAAAAACAAAAACTAGTTTTTTACTCAATATGAAAGTAATGATCTTGGAATCCTGAGATAATGCGAAAAAAGCAATAAAAATGTATTTAAACATAACTCCTAAACAACCCAGGCAAAATGGGTAATAATAACTGGAGACATGTATCTTTGTTAGTTTTACTAGGAAATGTATATTTTGTAAAGTTTGCAAAGACACAAGCTAGTTGTTTTTATTCAATAAGACAGTATAACAGTCATACTAAATATGAAAGTTATATAAACATAACTCCAGAACCAAACGTGTGTCATGTCTAAAATTGCCTATAATAATGTATTTATGTGAGTTTGTAAGGTTTGCAAAAACAAAAAGTAGTTTTTTCCTCAATATGAAAGTAGGGATTTTAGAATCCTGAGATAATGCGAAAAAAGCAATAAAAATGTCTTTAAACATAATTCCTAAACAACCCATGCAAAATGGGTAATAATGCCTGGAGACATGTATCTTTGTTAGTTTTACTAGAAAAATGATCTTTTGTAATGTTTGCAAAGACACAAGCTAGTTTTTTTTTATTCAATATGACAGTATAACAATCATACTAAATATGAAAGTTATATAAACATAACTCCAAAACCAAACATGTGTCATGTCTAAAAATGCCTGTAATAATGTATTTATGTGAGTTTGTAAGGTTTGCAAAAACAAAAAGTAGCTTTTTACTCAATATGAAAGTAATGATCTTAGAATCCTGAGATAATGCGAAAAAAGCAATAAAAATGTATTTAAACATAATTCCTAAACAACCCATGCAAAATGGGTAATAATATCTGGACACATGTATCTTTGTTAGTTTTACTAGAAAAATGATGTTTTGTAAAGTTTCCAAAGACACAAGCTAGTTTTTTAAAATTAAATATGACAGTATAACAGTCCTACTAAATATGAAAGTTATCAAAACATAACTCCAAAACCAAACATGTGTTATGTCTAAAAATGCCTGTAATAATGTATTTATGTGAGTTTGTAAGGTTTGCAAAACAAAAAGTAGTTTTTTCCTCAATATGAAAGTAAGGATTTTAGAATCCTGAGATAATGCGAAAAAAGCATTAAAAATGTATTTAAACATAATTCCTAAACAACCCATGCAAAATGGGTAATAATGCCTGGAGACATGTATCTTTGTTAGTTTTACTAGAAAAATTATCTTTTGTAAAGTTTGCAAAGACACAAGCTAGTTTTTTCTTATTCAATATGACAGTATAACAGTCATACTAAATATGAAAGTTATATAAACATAACTCCAAAACCAAACATGTGTCATGTCTAAAAATGCCTGTATTAATGTATTAATGTGAGTTTGTAAGGTTTGCAAAAACAAAAACTATTTTTTTACTCAATATGAAAGTAATGATCTTAAAATCCTGAGATAATGCAAAAAAAGCAATAAAAATGTATTTTAACATAATTCCTAAACAACCCATGCAAAATGGGTAATAATGCCTGGAGACATGTATCTTTGTTAGTTTTACTAGAAAAATGATCTTTTGTAAAGTTTGCTAAGACACAAGCTAGTTTTTTTTTATTCAATATGACAGTATAACAGTCATACTAAATATAAAAGTTATATAAACATAACTCCAAAACCAAATATGTATCATGTCTAAAAATGTCTGTAATAATGTATTTATGTGAGTTTGTAAGGTTTGCAAAAACAAAAAGTAGTGTTTTACTCAATATAAAAGTAATGATCTTAGAATCCTGAGATAATGCGAAAAAAGCAATACAAATGTATTCAAACACAATTTTTAAACCAAACATGTGAATTGTCTAAAAATGCCGGTAATATTGAATTTATGTAAGTTTTACTAGAATAAATTTTTTTTGTAAGGTTTGCAAATACAAAAATTAGGTTTTACACATAATGACATTATAACTTTAACTCTCAATATGAAAGTTATTTAATTATAACTCCTAAATACACATGAAACATGTCTAATAGCGTGAAAAAAATTATCTTTGTGAGTGTTGCTAGAAACATTTTCTTTTGTAAGGTTTGCAAAGACACAAGTTAGATTTTTTTAACTCAATATGACAGTATAACGCCACACTCAATATGACAGTTATTTAAACATAACTCCTAAACCACACCTGAAAAATGGCTAATAATGCCTGAAATAATGCATCTTTGGGAGTTCTACTGGAAACATATGCTTTTTTTAAGGCTTGCAAACACAAAAATTATTTGTATTGTATTATGTATTACAACATAATTCCTAAACCAAACATGCAAAATGTCTGAAAATGCCTGTAATATTGAATCCATGTGAGTTTTATTTGAATCAGTTGTATGGTTTGCTAATACAAAAATTGGGTTTTATGACAAACACAAGTTAGTTTTTTTACTCAATATAACAGTTTAGCTGTCATACTATATATGAAAGTTATATAAACATAACTCCAAAACCAAACCATTATGTCCAAAACTGCCTGTAATATTGTATATATGTGAGTTTTACTAGAATCAGGGTTGCAAATACAAAAATTGGGTTTTATGACAGTATACTGTCACACTCAATATGACAGTTATTTAAACATAACTCAAACAACACATGCAAAATAGCTAATAATGCCTGGAGCATGTATCTTAGTTAGTTTTACTAGAAAAATGGTATTTTGTAAGGTTTGCAAAGACACAAGTTAGTTGTTGTTTTTATTCAATATGACAGTATAACTGTCATACTAAATATGAAAGTTATATAAACATAACTCTAAAACCAAACATGCATTGTGTCTAAAAATGCCTGTAATATTGTATCTGTGTGAGTTTAACTAGATTTAGTTGTTTTTGTAAGGTTTGCAAATACAAAATAAGGGTTTTACTCACTATGACAGTTTACTGTCACACTCAATCTGACAGTTATTTATTTAAACATAACTCCTAAACCACACATGCAAAATGGCTAATAATGCCTGGAGATATGTATCTTTGTGAGTTTTACTAGAAACATTATATTGTGTAAGGTTTAGTTAGTTTTTGTACTCAATCTGACAGTATAACTGTCATTCTAAATCCATCCATTTTCTTCCGCTTATCCGAGGTCGGGTTGCGGGGGCAGCAGCCTGAGCAGAAAATCCCAGACTTCCCTCTCCCCAGCCACTTCGTCCAGCTCTTCCGAGGCGTTCCCAGGCCAGCCGGGGACATAGTCTTTCCAATGTGTCCTAGGTCTTCCCCGTGGCCTCCTGCCACACCTCCCTAGAGGCGTTCGGGTGGCATCCTGAGCAGATGCCCGAACCACCTCATGGCTCCTCTCAATGTGGAGGAGCAGCGGCTTTACTTTGAGTTCCTCCCGGATGACAGAGCTTCTCACCCTGTCTCTAAGGTAGAGACCCACCACCCGGCAGAGGAAACGCATTTCGGCCGCTTGTCCTTTCGGTCATAACCCAAAGCTGGGAACGTAGATCGACGGTAAATTGAGAGCTTTTCCTTCTGGCTCAGCTCCTTCTTCACCACAACGGATCGATATAGCGTCCTCAATACTGAAGACGCCGCACCAAACCGCCTGTGGATCTCTCGATCCACTCTATCCTCACTCGTGAACAAGACTCCTAGGTACTTGAACTCCTCCACTTGGGGCAAGATCTCCTCCCCAACCTGGAGATGGCACTCGACCCTTTCCTGCGCGAAAACCATGGACTTGGACTTGGAGATGCTGATTCTCATCCCAGTCGCTTCACACTCAAGGACCCTGCCGAGAGTATAGACCTGGTCTACCGTTCCACGACCAGGACGAAAACCACACTGTTCGTCCTGGATCCGAGTTTCCTCCTCTCCAGTACACATGAATAGATCTTACCGGGAAGGCTGAGGAGTGTGTTTCACGATAGTTGGAACACACCCTCCGGTTCCCCTTCTTAAAGAGAGGAACCACCACCCCGGTGTGCCAATCCAGAGGTACCACCCCCAATGTTCACGCGATGTTGCAGAGTCTTGTCAACCAAGACAGCCCCACAGTATCCAGAGCCTTAAGGAACTCATCCACCACCGGGGCCTTGCCACAGAGGAGCTATTTAACTACCTAGGCAACCTAAGCCCCAGAAATAGGAGAGTCCACCACAGATTCCCCAGGCACTGCTTGGCCTGTCGGTATGCCCGCTGCCTCTGGAGTCCCATGAGCCAAAAAGACCCGATAGGCTCTTTCTTCAGCTTGACGGCATCCCTCCCTGCTGGTGGCCACCAGCGAGTTCTAGGATTACCGCCACGACAGGCACCAAACACCTTGCGGCCACAGCTCCAATCAGCAGGCTCGACAAGAGAGGCACGGAACATGGTCCACTCAGACTCAATGTCCAGCACCTCCCTCGTGACATGTTTAAAGTTCTTCCTTATGTTTGAACATAGTGTTTGTTATGGACAATCCGTGACGAGCACAAAAGTCCAATAACAAAGCACCACTTGGGTTCAGATCCGGGTGGCCATTTTTCCCAATCACGACTCTCCAGGTTTCACTGTCCTTGCCAACATGAGCATTGAAGTCCCCCAACAGAACAAGGGAATCACCAGAGGGAGCACTCTCCAGTACTCCCTCAAGGGAATCCAAAAAGAGTGGGTACTCTGAGCTGCTGTTTGGTGCGTAAACACAAACAACAGTCAGGACCCGTCACCCAACCCGAAGGCGGAGGGAAGCTACCATCTCGTCTACTGGGTTAAAGTCCAACGTGCAGGCTTTGAGCAACAACAATTGCCACCCCAGCCTCTCATTGCTTGCAACGCCAGAGTGGAAGAGAGTCCAGCCCCTCTTGAGAGAACAGGTTCCAGAGCCCTTGCTGTGCGTCGAAGTGAGTCCAACTATATCTAGCCGGAACTTCTTCACCTCGCGCACCAGCTCAGGCTCTTTCCCTCCCAGCGAGGTGACGTTCCACGTCCCAAGAGCGAGCTTATGTAGCCGATAATCGGACTGCCAAGTGCCCTGCCTTCGGCTGCCGCCCAGTTCACAATGCATCCGACCTCTATGACCTCAATGGGCCCATGAGTGGTGAGCCCATTGGAGGGTTGACCCACGTTGCCTCTTCGAAATGAGCCCGGCAGGGCCCCATGGAGACAGGCCCGGCCACCAGTCGCTCGCCATCGTGCCCCACCTCTGCGCCTGGCTCCACAGGGGAGCCACGGAGACCTGCGCCTGGGCGAGAAAAAATCTAGGTCCTCGATTTGTACTTTTCATAAAGGTCTTTGAGCTGCTCTTTGTCTGATCCCTCACCTAGGACCTTTTCTCAGGGGATCCCGAGGCGTTCCCAGGCCAGCCGGGAGACATAGTGTTCCCAATGTGTCCTGGGTCTTCCCCGTGGCCTCCAGGATGACAGAGATTCACCTTCACCAGGGGTGTCAAACTCAAATACAGAGTGGGCCAAAGTTTAAAACTGAACAAAGCCGCGGGCCAAGGTTGAACAAATTAACCTTTATTAGGGACCCAAACACGTTTTGCATTGAATATTGAACAAGCAAGGCTTATATAACTTTATAGTGACATGCAAAATGGAGTTTCAAATAATAATAATAATAATTAAAAAATATCAATTGCATATCAAATATAATTTAAATACAAATTGAATGCCTCTTTTCTATTTGCAGCCTTCTGAGGTAAATATCAACATTAACTTTATCCACAGGCTAATACATTTGAAAATAAAATAACAATGAATAAAACAACCATTCAGGACTTTAAACTGCTCAGTTTGCAACACACTGATCTAATTTGATGTGCCCAAGCCAGATACCTGGCATCTTTTTTTAGATGCTAGTTCTTTAATGTCGGGGCTCAGGCTTTGAGCTGAGGCAACTTTCATTATCGAACAAGATGTTCAACAGTCATATCTCGTACACCCAATTCTAACATCATTCAGACCCAGTCACAAGATATGTGCAGCTACAGCACGCATACACAAATGAATGCAACGCATACTTCATCAACAGCGATACAGGTTACACTGAGGGTGCCAGTATAAAAAACTTTAACACTGTTAGAAATATACGCCACACTGTGAACCCACACCAAACAAAAATAAAAAACACTTTTCGGGAGAACATCCGCACCGTAACACAACATAAACACAAAAGAACAAATACCCAGAATCTTTTGCAGCACTAACTCTTTCGGGACGCTACAAAATACACCCCCGCTACCACCAGACCCCCCCCCCACACACACACCTTGTAGCGTCTCGGAAGATTTAGTGCTACAAAGTGTTCTGGGTATTTGTTGTGTTGTGTTTATGTTGTGTTACGGTGTGGATGTTCTCCCGAAATGTGTTTGTCATTCTTGTTTGGTGTGGATTCACAGTGTGGCGTATATTTCTAAAAGTGTTAAAGTTTTTTATTTGGCTACCGTCAGTGTAACCTGTATCGCTGTTGATGAAGTATGCGTTGCATTCAATTGTGTGTGGGTGCAGAAGCTGCACTGACATGAAACTGGGCTGGCACTCGTTTGACTAGCTGGAAAAAAAAAAAAATTCGGGAGGAGTGCTGGAGTCACTCCCGGGAGGGTTGGCAAGTATTAGAAGTAGCGGTGAATGCGGTGTTACCGCGGCACTGCCGCAATGTATAATCGACGGTCCAGCTTGTTAATTTTATATTGCCACAAGGGCCAAGTCAAATTACATGTTGGGCCAAATTTGGCCCACGGGCCAGAGTTTGACACCCATGACCTTCACTGTAAAAAATTACTGTAAAAATAAAAAATAAAATTACAGTTACATACTCCATCCATCCATCCATTTTCTACCGCTTATTCCCTTCGGGGTCGTGGGGGGCGCTGGAGCCTATCTCAGCTACAATCAGGCGGAAGGCGGGGTACACCCTGGACAAGTCGCCACCTCATCGCAGGGCCAACACAGATAGACAGACAACATTCACACTCACATTCACACACTAGGGCAAATTTAGTGTTGCCAATCAACCTATCATGTTCTTCTTAAATGCAGTTAAGTACTGTAAATGTTGTTGCATTTTTCAAAAAATATCGACCAGCAGTAAGTTACTGTAAAACCTACAGTGTAATTCAGTATTTTTCAGACTTGTTTCTTGGGTCCGCCCACAATTCGTCCAACCGAGCTTCATTTCACCTGGCCGACCCTGCTAAATCCATCCTACTGCATCGTGTGTTTTTGATAACAAGGTAAGAGTCACTTGTACCTTGATGTGTCATTTTCTGTTTGAATTACTTTATATATATATTTATAAAGTCCGAAATGACATAGCGTCACAGTCAGCATCACAGACACTATCGTTGACCACGCGCATGTACCGCCGCATGCTAGCTAGCTAAGTTTTCTTCTTTTTTGTCATAGTCATCATAAAAGATGATAACTTGCAACATATGTGCTACGACTTGCAGCAATGTATTTGCGTATGTTAGACACATGCGAAGTCATAGTTGTATGCCTAATGCATCGTTTAAGTGTGCTTTCCCTAAATGCACAAGAGTTTTTTCCAACTTCTCAGCCTTCAAAACTCACAGCCGTCGTCATAAATATGGCAAGAGTAGGACTGATATGTATAGCGCAGAAGGTTTACCTTGTAATATTGTCTCATGTAGCGCGAAGTGCGATGATATACGGGCCTTTCTCCTGCATTTGAAAAGTCATATTACCGAAGGTAGGACAGTTACGTGCCCCTTCAGTCAATGTGAAAAAAGATTTACAGTTAAGTCTACTTTCACATCGCACGTGTCAAGGAAGCACTACGGCTACACTGAACGAAGTTTGACTTGATCAACAGCAAATCCAAGCAGCTCTTGTGTTATTAACACTGATGATGACTATTGTGATCTGCAACTTGAGGATTCAGGATATTCCTGTTATGAAGACATGGAGGTCTACTTGCATTAAAAAAATGTTTACATCACTGAAAAAAGGTTGAGAACCACTGTCCTAAGGCAGTGGTTCTCAACCTTTTTTCAGTGATGTACCCCTGTGAACATTTTTTAAATTCAAGTACCCCCTAATCAGAGCAAAGCATTTTTGGTTGAAAAAAAGAGATAAAGAAGTAAAATACAGCACTATGTCATCAGTTTCTGATTTATTAAATTGTATAACAGTGCAAAATATTGCTCATTTGTTGTGGTCTTTCTTGAACTATTTGGAAAAAAAGATATAAAAATAACTAAAAACTTGTTGAAAAATAACCAAGTGATTCAATTATAAATAAAGATTTTTACACATAGAAGTAATCAACTTAAAGTGCCCTCTTTGTGGATTGTAATAGAGATCCATCTGGATTCATGAACTTCATTCTCAACATTTCTTCACAAAAAAAGAAATCTTTAACATCAATATTTAAGGAACATGTCCACTACGCTTTAACCAAGCCTCCATTGTTTTCTACATGGATAGTTGATTGACAGTTGGTGCCGTGTGGCACCGCCAGGTAGGGTCAAACCATCATGGCATGGGGGAAACTCTGGCTTTATGGTAATGAATGGAATAGCCTACTTGATTAGTTGTTCAGTTTATGAACTTACATTCATATTTTGTCGAAGTATTATTCAATAAATATATTTATAAAGGATTTTTGAATTGTTGCTATTTTTAGAATATTTAAAAAAAATCTCACGTACCCCTTGGCATACCTTCAAGTACCCCCAGGAGTACGCGTACCCCCATTTGAGAACCACTGCCTTAGGAGACTAGATGTAAACAGAGGAAAGAGAGAGCGAGTGAGGTGGCCATTCCAAATACTTTTAAAATGCTACCCATATTGGATACTGTTTAGGAACATAAACTGCATTTCTTGACTGTACCAGTTGCTGGTGACAAAGTCACAATAAAACGTTGGATGATCAGCATGGAAGGTGATGTCATCTGCAAAGGCGTCCAACCTAGCTTAATCTCAGGGCTTGCTGCCCTTCTTGCCACCTACTATGTGTTCAACTTGGAATACCAAGAGGAAGGTCCTCGGACATTGGAATTTGTTTAAAGGTAAATCCTCTTGATACTGTTAAAATACTGTTAGGATATTTTATTTTATATTTCTCACCTCTGTTCAGGAATTTGACTTGTCATTTCCCCAATTTGGTGCCTTAAATCAATGACTCTTCTGTTCCTTTGTGGACCTTCTTATTAGGGACCGAAGCACCAGTTTGACTCTAGGATACAGAGAAGGTAGGTAATGTGCAGGTAAAGATATGTTGACTGGGTCAAAGAAGGAAGCACCTGTTTGACCCCAGGATGCAGAAAAAGTAGATAATTTGCAGGTAAAGACATGTTGACTGGATGATGGCAGGAAGCACCAGCTTGACCCGAGAATGCAGAGCAAGTAGGTAATGTGCGGGTGAAGATATGTTGAATGGGTAAAGGCAGGAAGCACCAGTGTGACCCCACTATTTAGGGAAGGTAGGTAATGTGCGGGTGAAGGTATGTTGAATGGGTGAAAGAAGGAAGCGCAGGTGTGGTCGAGGCCATGCAGACAAGGTAGGTATGTGCAGGTGAAGATATGTTGTATGGTGAAAGAAAGAAGCACCAGTGTGACCCAAGGATGCAGGGAAGGTAGGTAATGTGCAGGTAAAGATATGTTGAATGGGTGAAGGCAGGAAACACCAGCTAGACGCCAGGATACAGAGAAGGTAGGTAATGTGCAGGTAAAGATATGTTGAATGAGTAAAGGCAGGAAACACCAGCTTGACTCCAGGATATAGAGAAGGTAGGTAATGTGCAGGTAAAGATATGTTGAATGGGTAAAGGTAGAAAGCACCAGCGTGACCACACTATGCAGAGAAGGTAGGTAATGTGCAGGTAAAGATATGTTGAATGGGTAAAGGCAAGAAGCACCATTGTGACCCCAGGATGCAGAGAAGATAGGTAATGAGCAGGTAACGATATGTTAAATGGGTGAAAGCAGGAAACATCAGCGTAAATACACGGTCCCGTAGATGGAGAGAAAACATGAATAGAGAGAGGGGTTGGGGAGGCTTTAGCATTGTCTTCCTCTCTGAATTTGTCTTAATGGGTTTTAGAGCATTCACTCATCTACAGCTGTGGTTATGGTATAGGCTCACATATATCCTAAAATTGATATTAATATTTGTGCAGTGCATATTCCTAAATAACAATGTGAGGGGGGTTCTGTATCGACTACAAGTAATCTTCAATCACAACAGAATATCTAATATGCTTTCTCTCTTTTTTAGGCGATTCATTGGCGTTAACCCTGAGAGGGGAACAAAGGCTAGCCAGGGAAAGGTGGTGTCCAAGAAGACCGGGAAGCTGGTCCAGAAAAAGGCAGCAACTGTAAATCCTCACGTAGCCACCCTTATAAAACATCTCACAGACTTTGAGTGGGGCTTTATGTAGCCGACAACTAAACACTGGACTCGTGTTCAGTGTTTTGTCTCCAGCTAGAAATTAAGTGGACATGTTATACATGTTAAAATGCTTTACTGAAAATAAGAAGAATGCACTAAATGTACATTGAATGTATTTGATGCACTTTAAAATAATTGGTTACTAAAAACATAATCTTGCAAGGCCATTTCTCCAGTCATTTTTATGCCAGCAGATTGCAGGGGTTTTGATTTTGAAAAATTAAAAGTTCAACTCATTAACTTCTAGTGGCATTATACTGTAAAGCTCAGTCTATAGTGCTTACAATTATTTTACTGTAATTAACTGTTAATGGATATTACAGTAGATACACTAAAATAACAGTGTAATGCCGCTAAACAGATGACAGTATTATGCTGTGAAGCGTATATTTGATACAGCACAGTACTGTGATACTTTTTACAGTAATAAACTGTAGTGATAAATCACAGTATGTGTGCTGTAGAAAAACAGTTTTATACTGGAACCATTAGCTGCCAGTAGGTTACTGTAATTAAACGGTGAAAATTCTTACAGTAAGGGAGAGACCCGCCACCCAGCGGAGAAAACTCATTTCGGCCGCCAGCCTGTGCATCTCACGATCCACTCTTCCCTCACTCATGAACAAGACTCCAGGTACTTGAACTCATCCACTTGGGGCAAGATCTCCTGCCCAACCTCGAAATGGCACTCCACCCTTTCCCGGGCGAGAACCTCGGACTTGGAGGTGCTGATTCTCATCCCAGTCGCTTCACACTCGGCTGCGAACCAATCCAACGAGAGCTGAAGATCCTGGCCAGTTAAAGCCATAAGGACCACATCATCTGCAAAAAGGAGAGACCTAATCCTGCAGCCACCAAACCGGATCCCCTCAACGCCATGACTGCGCCTAGAAATTCTGTCCATAAAATTTATGAACACATTTGGTGACTAAGGGCAGCCAACACGAGGGTTGGACTCCGGTCCAACCCTCACTGGAAAGGGGTCCGACTTACTGCTGGCAATGCGGACCAAGCTCTGACACTGATCATACAGGGAGCGACCCGCCACAATCAGACATGCCGATACCCCATACTCTCTGAGCACTCCCCACAGGACTTCCCGGGGTGGCCACGGTCGAATGTCTTCTCCAAGTCCACAAAGCACATGTAGACTGGTTGGACAAACTCCCATGCACACTCAAGGACCCTGCCGAGAGTATAGAGCTGGTCTACCGTTCCACGACCAGGACGAAAACCACACTGTTCGTCCTGGATCCTAGGTTCCTCCTCTCCAGTACACATGAATAGACCTTACCGGGAAGGCTGAGGAGTGTGATCTACGATAGTTGGAACACACCCTCCGGTTCCCCTTCTTAAAGAGAGGTACCACCACCCCGGTCTGCCAATCCAGAGGTACCGCCCCCGATGTAGACGCAATGTTGCAGAGTCTTGTCAACCAAGACTGCCCCACAGCATCCAGAGCCTTAAGGAACTCCGGACGGAGCTCATATCCCCGGGGCCTTGCCACCGAGGAGCTTTTTAACTACCTTGGCAACCTCAGCCCCAGAAATAGGAGAGCCCACCACAGACTTCCCAGGCACTGTTTCCTCATAGGAAGACGTGTTGGTGGGACTGAGGAGGTCTCGCTTGGCCTGTCGGTATGCCCACTGCCTCTGGAGTCCCATGAGCCAAAAGGACCCGGTGGTTCTTTCTTCAGCTTGACAGCATCCCTCACTGCTGGTGGATTACCGCCACGACAGGCACCAAACACCTTGCGGCCACAGCTTCAATCAGCTGGCTCAACAAGAGAAGAACGGTCCAGAACATGGTCCACTCAGACTCAATGTCCAGCACCTCCCTCGTGACATGTTCAAAGTTCTTCCGGACATGTTCAAAGTTCTTCAGGAGACTCTGCTAGGTGTTCCCAGCAGACCCTTACAATACGTTTGGGCCTGCCAGGTCTGACCGGCATCCTCCCCTACCATCGGAGCCAGCTCACCACCAGGTGGTGGTTGGTGGAAAGCTCTGCCCCTCTCTTCACCGAGTGTCCAAAACATGAGGCCGCAAATCCCATGACACAACTACAAAGTCAATCATGCGGCCGAGGGTGTCCTTGTGCCAAGTGCACATATGGACACCCTTATGTTTGAACATTGTGTTTGTTATGGACAATCCGTGACAAGCACAAAAGTCCAATAACAAAGCACCACTTGGGTTCAGATCCGGGTGGCCATTTTTCCCAATCACGACTCTCCAGGTTTCACTGTCGTTGCCAACATAGCGTTGAAGTCCACCAGCAGAACAAGGGAATCACCCGCGGGAGCACTCTCCAGTACTCCCTCAAGGGAATCCAAAAAGAGTTGGTACTCTGAGCTGCTGTTTGGTGTGTAAACACAAACAACAGTCAGGACCCGTCACCCAACCCGAAGGCTGAAGGAAGCTACCATCTCGTCTATTGGGTTTAAAGTCCAACGTGCAGGCTTTGAGCCGGCGGGCAACAAGAATTGCCACCCCAGCCTCTCATTAGTTGCAACGCCAGTGTGGAATCTCTTCCACTCTGGCGTTGCAAGTAATGAAAGTTCAGCTCAGTCCAGCCCCTCTGAGAGAACAGGTTCCAGAGCCCTTGCTGTGAGTCCAACTATATCTAGCCGGGAACGTCTCCACCTCATGCACCAGCTCAGGCTCCTTCCCTCCCAGCGAGGTGACGTTCCATGTCCCAAGAGCGAGCTTATGTAGCCGATAATCGGACCACCAAGTGCCCTGCCTTCGGCTGCCGCCCAGCTCACACTGCACCCTCTATGACCCAGCCCATGAGTGGTGAGCCCTGGAGGGGGGATCCACGTTGCCTCTTCGAGCTGAGCACGGCTGGGCCCCATGGGGACAGGCCCGTCAATCGCCATCGTGCCACACCTCTGGGCCTGGCTCCACAGGGGAGCCACGGTGACCTGCGTCCGGGCGAGAAAAAATCTAGGTCCTCAATTGTACTTTTAATAAAGGTCTTTGAGCTGCTCTTTGTCTGATCCCTCACCTAGGACCTGTTTGTCTTGGGAGACCATAGAAGCCCCCGGACAACATAGTTCCTGGATCAGTGGGACACGCAAACCACAAAGGTGGCGGCTCAGAAAGCAGGTTATATAAATATAACTCCAAAACCAAACATGCAATCTGCCTAAACATGCCTGTAATATTGTATCAATGTGAGTTTTCCTAGAATCGGTTGTTTT
This sequence comes from Entelurus aequoreus, assembly GCF_033978785.1. NCBI lineage: Eukaryota > Metazoa > Chordata > Actinopteri > Syngnathiformes > Syngnathidae > Entelurus > Entelurus aequoreus. Next base: position 141,178 of record NW_026907997.1, read on the forward strand.
TGTAAGGTTTGCAAATACAAAAATTAGGTTTTACTCACAATGACAAAATCACACTCAATATGACAGTTATTTAAACATAACTCACAAACCACACAAAAAAATGGCTAATAATTTCTGAAATAATGAATCATTGGGAGTTTTACTGAGTTTTACATTTTGCAAACACAAAAAGTATTTTTTTACTTGACTGTAATGTTCTTAGAACACTGAGATAAAGGGAAAAAAGCAATAAAAATGTATTTAAACCTAACTCCTAAACAACACATGCAAAATGGCTAATAATACCTAGGGAGACATGTAACGTTGTTAGTTTAAAAAAATGATCTTTTGTAAAGATATCAAAGACACAAGCTAGTTTTTTTTATTCAATATGACAGTATAACAGTCATACTAAATATGAAAGTTATATAAACATAACTCCAAAACCAAACATGTGTCATGTCTAAAAATGCCTGTAATAATGTATTTATTTTTTTACTCAATATGACAGTAATGTTCTAAAAATCCTGAGATAATGTGAAAAAAGCAATACAAATGTATTACAACATAATTCCTAAACCAAACATGCAAAATGTCTGAAAATGCCTGTAATATTGAATCCATGTGAGTTTTATTTGAATCAGTTGTATGGTTTGCTAATACAAAAATTGGGTTTTATGACAAACACAAGTTAGTTATTTTACTCAACATAACAGTTTAGCTGTCATACTATGTATGAAAGTTATATAAACATAACTCCAAAACCAAACTTGCATTATGTCCAAAACTGCCTGTAATATTGTATATATGTGAGTTTTACTAGAATCAGGGTTGCAAATACAAAAATTGGGTTTTATGACAGTATACTGTCACACTCAATATGACAGTTATTTAAACATAACTCAAACAACACATGCAAAATGGCTAATAATGCCTGGAGCATGTATCTTAGTTAGTTTTACTAGAAAAATGGTATTTTGTAAGGTTTGCAAAGACACAAGTTAGTTGTTTTTTTTATTCAATATGACAGTATAACTTTCTAAATATGAAAGTTATATAAACATAACTCTAAAACCAAACATGCATTATGTCTAAAAATGCCTGTAATGTTGTATCTGTGTGAGTTTAACTAGATTTAGTTGTTTTTGTAAGGTTTGCAAATACAAAATAAGGGTTTTAATCACTATGACAGTTTACTGTCACACTCAATCTGACAGTTATTTATTTAAATATAACTCCTAAACCACACATGCAAAATGGCTAATAATGCCTGGAGATATGTATCTTTGTGAGTTTTACTAGAAACATTATATTGTGTAAGGTTTAGTTAGTTTTTGTACTCAATCTGACAGTATAACTGTCATTCTAAATCCATCCATTTTCTTCCGCTTATCCGAGGTCGGGTTGCGGGGGCAGCAGCCTGAGCAGAAAATCCCAGACTTCCCTCTCCCCAGCCACTTCGTCCAGCTCTTCTCGGGGTATTCCGAGGCGTTCCCAGGCCAGCCGGGGACATAGTCTTTCCAATGTGTCCTAGGTCTTCCCCGTGGCCTCCTGCCACACCTCCCTCGAGGCGTTCGGGTGGCATCCTGAGCAGATGCCCGAACCACCTCATGGCTCCTCTCAATGTGGAGGAGCAGCGGGTTTACTTTGAGTACCTCCCGGATGACAGAGCTTCTCACCCTGTCTCTAAGGGAGAGACTCACCACCCGGCAGAGGAAACGCATTTCGGCCGCTTGTCCTTTCGGTCATAACCCAAAGCTGGGAACGTAGATCGACGGTAAATTGAGAGCTTTTCCTTCTGGCTCAGCTCCTTCTTCACCACAACGGATCGATATAGCGTCCTCAATACTGAAGACGCCGCACCAATCCGCCTGTGGATCTCTCGATCCACTCTATCCTCACTCGTGAACAAGACTCCTAGGTACTTGAACTCCTCCACTTGGGGCAAGATCTCCTCCCCAACCTGGAGATGGCACTCGACCCTTTCCTGCGTGGACTTGGACTTGGAGGTGCTGATTCTCATCCCAGTCGCTTCACACTCAAGGACCCTGCCGAGAGTATAGACCTGGTCTACCGTTCCACGACCAGGACGAAAACCACACTGTTCGTCCTGGATCCGAGTTTCCTCCTCTCCAGTACACATGAATAGACCTTACCGGGAAGGCTGAGGAGTGTGTTTCACGATAGTTGGAACACACCCTCCGGTTCCCCTTCTTAAAGAGAGGAACCACCACCCCGGTCTGCCAATCCAGAGGTACCGCCCCCAATGTTCACGCGATGTTGCAGAGTCTTGTCAACCAAGACAGCCCCACAGTATCCAGAGCCTTAAGGAACTCATCCACCACCGGGGCCTTGCCACAGAGGAGCTTTTTAACTACCTAGGCAACCTAAGCCCCAGAAATAGGAGAGTCCACCACAGACTCCCCAGGCACTGCTTGGCCTGTCGGTATGCCCGCTGCCTCTGGAGTCCCATGAGCCAAAAGGACCCGATAGGCTCTTTCTTCAGCTTGACGGCATCCCTCACTGCTGGTGGCCACCAGCGAGTTCTAGGATTACCGCCACGACAGGCACCAAACACCTTGCGGCCACAGCTCCAATCAGCAGGCTCGACAAGAGAGGCACGGAACATGGTCCACTCAGACTCAATGTCCAGCACCTCCCTCGTGACATGTTCAAAGTTCTTCCTTATGTTTGAACATTGTGTTTGTTATGGACAATCCGTGACGAGCACAAAAGTCCAATAACAAAGCACCACTTGGGTTCAGATCCGGGTGGCCATTTTTCCCAATCACGACTCTCCAGGTTTCACTGTCCTTGCCAACATGAGCATTGAAGTCCCCCAACAGAACAAGGGAATCACCCGAGGGAGCACTCTCCAGTACTCCCTCAAGGGAATCCAAAAAGAGTGGGTACTCTGAGCTGCTGTTTGGTGCGTAAACACAAACAACAGTCAGGACCCGTCACCCAACCCAAAGGCGGAGGGAAGCTACCATCTCGTCTACTGGGTTAAAGTCCAACGTGCAGGCTTTGAGCAACAACAATTGCCACCCCAGCCTCTCATTGCTTGCAACGCCAGAGTGGAAGAGAGTCCAGCCCCTCTTGAGAGAACAGGTTCCAGAGCCCTTGCTGTGCGTCGAAGTGAGTCCAACTATATCTAGCCGGAACTTCTTCACCTCGCGCACCAGCTCAGGCTCTTTCCCTCCCAGCGAGGTGACGTTCCACGTCCCAAGAGCGAGCTTATGTAGCCGATAATCGGACCGCCAAGTGCCCTGCCTTCGGCTGCCACCCAGTTCACACTGCATCCGACCTCTATGACCTCAATGGGCCCATGAGTGGTGAGCCCATTGGAGGGTTGACCCACGTTGCCTCTTCGAGGCAGGGCCCCATGGAGACAGGCCCGGCCACCAGTCGCTCGCCATCGTGCCCCACCTCTGCGCCTGGCTCCACAGGGGAGCCACGGTGACCTGCGCCTGGGCGAGAAAAAATCTAGGTCCTCGATTTGTACTTTTCATAAAGGTCTTTGAGCTGCTCTTTGTCTGATCCCTCACCTAGGACCTTTTCTCAGGGGATCCCGAGGCGTTCCCAGGCCAGCCGGGAGACATAGTGTTCCCAATGTGTCCTGGGTCTTCCCCGTGGCCTCCAGGATGACAGAGATTCACCTTCACCAGGGGTGTCAAACTCAAATACAGAGTGGGCCAAAGTTTAAAACTGAACAAAGCCGCGGGCCAAGGTTGAACAAATTAACCTTTTAATAGGGACCCAAACAAGTTTTGCATTGAATATTGAACAAACAAGGCTTATATAACTTTATAGTGACATGCAAAATGGAGTTTCAAATAATAATAATAATAATTAAAAAATATCAATTGCATATCAAATACAATTTAAATAAAAATTGAATGCCTCTTTTCTATTTGCAGCCTTCTGAGGTAAATATCAACATTAACTTTTTCCACAGGCTAATAAATTTGAAAATAAAATAACAATGAATAAAACAACCATTCAGGACTTTAAACTGCTCAGTTTGCAACACACTGATCTAATTTGATGTGCCCAAGCCAGATACCTAGCATCTTTTTTTAGATGCTAGTTCTTTAATGTCGGGGCTCAGGCTTTGAGCTGAGGCAACTTTCATTATCGAACGAAGGTGTTCAACAGTCATATCTCGTACACCCAATTCTAACATCATTCACACCCAGTCACAAGATATGTGCAGCTTCAGCACGCATACACAAATGAATGCAACGCATACTTCATCAACAGCGATACAGGTTACACTAAAGGGTGCCAGTATAAAAAACTTTAACACTGTTAGAAATATACGCCACACTGTGAACCCACACCAAACAAAAATAAAAAACACTTTTCGGGAGAACATCCGCACCGTACCATAACATAAACACAAAAGAACAAATACCCAGAATCTTTTGCAGCACTAACTCTTTCGGGACGCTACAAAATACACCCCCGCTACCACCAAACCCCCCCCCACGGGCCAGAGTTTGACACCCATGACCTTCACTGTAAAAAATTACTGTAAAAATAAAAAATAAAATTACAGTTATATACTCCATCCATCCATCCATTTTCTACCGCTTATTCCCTTCGGGGTCGCGGGGGCCGCTGGAACTATTTATCTTTTTTGAGACGGGCAGTTCTGTTTAAGCCTGTTATGAAAACTTTTTGATTTGAAGTTCCAACCTTTTCCTTATTCAGTTCAGGCTTTGTTCCAAGCGTTTATGCGTGCTTTTCAATCAAAAGTTGATTGAAGTTGAGTGACTTTTATTTCGCTTATTATTTGTACAGACACGTTGCTCACAGCCTCTCTTCTGGCCCCTGGAGAGAGCTTGGTGTGAATGATGTCCAGGTGAGACATTACATAATAGCATTTGCTAACTTTTTACTATTTTCTTGCCATACTTTTATTAAAATACATTGTTCACACCTCAGGGCCTAACAAAGCAAGGGTGCTCCAACAACTGTGGCGTGTTTGTTTTGTTGGTAAGACCAAATCAGCATATTATAGCATTGCTGTTGTCTGTCAAAATGTTTGCTTGCTACATTAAAACCACATTAATTTGTATTGAAAAAAATGTATCCTTGGGAATACGCCTGACATTATATTAAGCAGTACCTCTTGGCTTACAGTACACTCTGTACATTGTAATGGGGGCCAATTGTGATTTCAGAGAGGTATGTGTAAATCGTGACACATTATGCTTAGTGTACAAGGTGTTATTTTTTTTACAACATATTAACATCTCTGCGATGAGGTGGCGACTTGTCCAGGGTGTACCCCGCCTTCCGCCCAATTGTAGCTGAGATAGGCTCCAGCGCCCCTCGCGACCCCGAAGGGAATAAGCGGCAGAAAATGGATGGATGGATGGATATTAACATCTTCCTGCATTTCCTTCTTCAAAGGAAAACATGCTGCAAATTAGGAGATGGTGGTGTCTCGCTCTCCTGCAGAACTTCCCCATGCCGTAAGTGCTTTGAATATCACAAATCACAAAAAAAATGTTTTACTCACGGTCAACAGACCAACATGAATGTTTTCATAGTGAATGTATGTTGTCATTAAATCACTAAGGTCTGAAGAAGACCGATTGCAGGACAGAAAACGGCGACGAGTGCAAGGAGGGCTACAGGTGAGAGGTCATGTGATTAATTAGTCTTGTAGTCAACTATTGCTAGACTAAAGCGTAATTCCTCCACTTATTTCAATTACCTTAGTTTTACATCTTGCATTGTTATTGTGCCTATAAGAACCGCAATCGGTTTCCTTTCTAGACAGTGGAAAATGAACAGAACTGGAAACAGGGAACAGGGTTGCTTGTTATGGGCCAGAAAAATACCTTGATACTTGCCATTGTTAAACATTTATGGGAGCTTAAGAAATGTATTTGGCTAGGCTACAACATTTTTTTTCTTTACAGATCAAACATTTTTAGCCTGGGGTGAAAAATAAAATCAATGATGCAAAGTCTTCTGTCTTTGGTTTATTTGACTTTGCTAATATAATTGAGTGTGCAAAATAATATGTGTCTATACTCTTATGGAAATGCTATGGTTTAGATATATATTTTTTTAAATTGTTTTTTCATGGTAAAAAAAAAATACATTTGACAAGTTAAAAGTAGGAATGTCTAAGTCTATCAAATACATGAACCTTTTTCCATACTATGGTTTATATATTTTTTTTTTTAAATTGTTTTTTCATGGTAAAAAAAAATACATTTGACAAGTTTTTTTTGTGTTTTTTTTTGCAAATATTTGTATTGAATTTTACAGTTAAAATCACATTTAACAGTCATACTTTGGTCACGCAAAACCTTCATACAATCGCACATCCACTCATACCCACTCACATGCACACTTGAGGAGAGAGGTGCACTTAAACTTTAACAATTCAAGGTTTACAGTATAAACAGTATTAGAAAAGATACCCAGATATTGTATATATATATATATATCCATCCATCCCGCTCTGGCTCAGGATCAGCTACAGGCTATCCAGACCATAGTGGATGAACATTCCTCGGCATCAAGGATCCTCAGGAAGTGATCCCAAGATCACCTCTCGAGGACCTCTCCACCGTTCACACTTAAAAAAGAAAAGGAAAGTCACAGAAGTTGATCAGATGTAAAACAATACAAAATAAAAAGACACAAAAAATAAATAAATAAATAAATAAGCAAATAAACCGTGGCAAGGCCATATCAGAAGTAACAAAAAAAACACAATAATAGTGTAGGATCAATACAGAAAATAATGAAGATAATAAAAAAGGAATAAAACTACAAAAAAGATGGCAGATACATTTGACAAGTTAAAAGTAGGAATGTCTAAGTCTATCAAATACATGAACCTTTTTTCATACTATGGTTTGTATATATATATATTTTTTATTGTTTTTTCATGGTAAAAAAAATACATTTGACAAGTTAAAAGTAGCTTTATTGACGTTTGAGAATGTGTGCTGCCGGATCTCCGCCACCAGATGGAGCCCGCGGGCTCAACGTTGAGACCCGCCCACATTGAGGGAAAATAAGCCCCTCCTCGATCTGCAGGCTGCAGCCAGGGGCACTTGGCAGAAGCTGCACTGACATGAAACTGGGCCGGCACTCGTTTGACTAGCTGAAAAAAAATAATAAAAAAAAAATCGGGAGGAGTGCTGGAGTCACTCCCGGGAGGGTTGGCAAGTATTAGAAGTAGCGGTGAATGCGGTGTTACCGCGGCACTGCCGCAATGTATAATCGCCGGTCCAGCTTTAGTGTTAATTTGATATTGCCTCAAGGGCCAAGTCAAATTACACGTTGGGCCAAATTTGGCCCACGGGCCAGAGTTTGACACCCATGACCTTCACTGTAAAAAATTACTGTAAAAATAAAAAATAAAATTACAGTTATATACTCCATCCATCCATCCATTTTCTACCGCTTATTCCCTTCGGGGTCGCGGGGGGCGCTGGAGCCTATCTCAGCTACAATCAGGCGGAAGGCGGGGTACACCCTGGACAAGTCGCCACCTCATCGCAGGGCCAACACAGATAGACAGACAACATTCACACTCACATTCACACACTAGGGCCAATTTAGTGTTGCCAATCAACCTATCATGTTCTTCTTAAATGCAGTTAAGTACTGTAAATTGTGTTGCATTTTTCAAAAAATATCGACCAGCAGTAAGTTACTGTAAAACCTACAGTGTAATTCAATATTTTTCAGACTTGTTTCTTGGGTCCGCCCACAATTCGTCCAACCGAGCTTCATTTCACCTGGCTAAATCCATCCTACTGCATCGTGTGTTTTTGATAACAAGGTAAGAGTCACTTGTACCTTGATGTGTCATTTTCTGTTTGAATTACTTTATATATATATTTATAAAGTCCAAAATGTCAGCATCACAGACACTATCGTTGACCACGCGCATGTACCGCCGCATGCTAGCTAGCTAAGTTTTCTTCTTTTTTGTCATAGTCATCATAAAAGATAATAACTTGCAACATATGTGCTACGACTTGCAGCAATGTATTTGCGTATGTTAGACACATGCGAAGTCATAGTTGTATGCCTAGTGTGCTTTCCCTAAATGCACAAGAGTTTTTTCCAACTTCTCAGCCTTCAAAACTCACAGCCGTCGTCATAAATATGGCAAGAGTAGGACTGATATGTATAGCGCAGAAGGTTTACCTTGTAATATTGTCTCATGTAGCGCTAAGTGCGATGATATACGGGCCCTTCTCCTGCATTTGAAAAGTCATATTACCGAAGGTAGGACAGTTACGTGCCCCTTCAGTCAATGTGAAAAAAGATTTACAGTTAAGTCTACTTTCACATCGCACGCGTCAAGGAAGCACTACGGCTACACTGAACGAAGTTTGACTTGATCAACAGCAAATCCAAGCAGCTCTTGTGTTATTAACACTGATGATGACTATTGTGATATGCAACTTGAGAATTCAGGATATTCCTGTTATGAAGACATGGAGGTCTACTTGCATTAAAAAAATGTTCACAGCACTGAAAAAAAGGTTGAGAACCACTGTCTTAGGACAGTGGTTCCCAACCTTTTTTCAGTGATGTACCCCTGTGAACATTTTTTAAATTCAAGTACCCCCTAATCAGAGCAAAGCATTTTTGGTTGAAAAAAAGAGATAAAGAAGTAAAATACAACACTATGTCATCAGTTTCTGATTCATTAAATTGTGTAACAGTGCAAAATATTGCTCATTTGTTGTGGTCTTTCTTGAACTATTTGGAAAAAAAGATATAAAAATAACTAAAAACTTGTTGAAAAATAAACAAGTGATTCAATTATAAATGAAGATTTTTACACATAGAAGTAATCAACTTAAAGTGCCCTCTTTGGGGATTGCAATAGAGATCCATCTGGATTCATGAACTTCATTCTCAACATTTCTTCACAAAAAAAGAAATCTTTAACATCAATATTTATGGAACATGTCCACTACGCTTTAACCAAGCCTCCATTGTTTTCTACATGGATAGTTGATTGACAGTTGGTGCCGTGTGGCACCGCCAGGTAGAGTCAAACCATCATGGCATGGGGGAAACTCTGGCTTTATGGTAATGAATGGAATAGCCTACTTGATTAGTTGTTCAGTTTATGAACTTACATTCATATTTTGTCGAAGTATTATTCAATAAATATATTTATAAAGGATTTTTGAATTGTTGCTATTTTTAGAATATTTTAAAAAAATCTCACGTACCCCTTGGCATACCTTCAAGTACCCCCAGGAGTATGCGTACCCCCATTTGAGAACCACTGCCTTAGGAGACTAGATGTAAACAGAGGAAAGAGAGAGCGAGTGAGGTGGCCATTCCAAATACTTTTAAAATGCTACCCATATTGGATACTGTTTAGGAACATAAACTGCATTTCTTGACTGTACCAGTTGCTGGTGACAAAGTCACAATAAAACGTTGGATGATCAGCATGGAAGGTGATGTCATCTGCAAAGGCGTCCAACCTAGCTTAATCTCAGGGCTTGCTGCCCTTCTTGCCACCTACTATGTGTTCAACTTGGAATACCAAGAGGAAGGTCCTCGGACATTGGAATTTGTTCAAAGGTAAATCCTCTTGATACTGTTGAAATACTGTTAGGATATTTTATTTTATATTTCTCACCTCTGTTCAGGAATTTGACTTGTCATTTCCCCAATTGTGTGCCTTAAATCAATGACTCTTCTGTTCCTTTGTGTACCTTCTTATTAGGGACCGAAGCACCAGTTTGACTGTAGGATACAGAGAAGGTAGGTAATGTGCAGGTAAAGATATGTTGACTGGGTCAAAGAAGGAAGCACCTGTTTGACCCCAGGATGCAGAAAAAGTAGGTAATTTGCAGGTAAAGATATGTTGACTGGATGATGGCAGGAAGCACCAGCTTGACCTGAGAATGCAGAGCAAGTAGGTAATGTGCGGGTGAAGATATGTTGATTTAAATGGCCGCAAGGTGTTTGGTGCCTGTCGTGGCGGTAATCCACCAGCAGTGAGGGATGCTGTCAAGCTGAAGAAAGAGCCACCGGGTCCTTTTGGCTCATGGGACTCCAGAGGCAGTGGGCATACCGACAGGCCAAGCGAGACCTCCTCAGTCCCACCAACACGTCTTCCTATGAGGAAACAGTGCCTGGGAAGTCTGTGGTGGGCTCTCCTATTTCTGGGGCTGAGGTTGCCAAGGTAGTTAAAAAGCTCCTCGGTGGCAAGGCCCCGGGGGTATGAGCTCCGTCCGGAGTTCCTTAAGGCTCTGGATGCTGTGGGGCAGTCTTGGTTGACAAGACTCTGCAACATTGCGTCTACATCGGGGGCGGTACCTCTGGATTGGCAGACCGGGGTGGTGGTTCCTCTCTTTAAGAAGGGGACCGGAGGGTGTGTTCCAACTATCGTAGATCACACTCCTCAGCCTTCCCGGTAAGGTCTATTCATGTGTAATGGAGAGGAGGAACCTCGGATCCAGGACGAACAGTGTGGTTTTCGTCCTGGTCGTGGAACGGTAGACCAGCTCTATACTCTCGGCAGGGTCCTTGAGTGTGCATGGGAGTTTGCCCAACCAGTCTACATAAGTTTTGTGGACTTGGAGAAGACATTCGACCTTGGCCCCCGGTAAATCCTGTGGGGAGTGCTCAGAGAGTATGGAGTATCGGCATGTCTGATTGTGGTGGGTGTCTCCCTGTATGATCAGTGTCAGAGCTTGGTCCGCATTGCCGGCAGTATGTCGGACCCCTTTCCAGTGAGGGTTGGACTCCGCTAAGGCTGCCCTTTGTCACCGATTCTGTTCATAACTTTAATGGACAGAATATCTAGGCGCAGTCATGGCTTTGAGGATCCCCTCAACGCCATGACTGCGCCTGGTTTGGTGGCTGCAGGATTAGGTCTCTGCTTTTTGCAGATGATGTGGTCCTGATGGCTTCAACTGGCCAAGATCTTCAGCTTTCATTGGATCGGTTCGCAGTGAAGCGACTGGGATGAGAATCAGCACCTCCAAGTCAGAGTCCATGGTTCTCGCCCGGGAAAGGGTGGAGTGCCATCTCGAGGTTTGGAAAGAGATCTTTCCCCAAGTGAAGGAGTTCAAGTACCTAGGAGTCTTGTTCACGAGTGAGGATAGAGTGGATTGTGAGATCTACAGGCGGATCGGTGCGGCGTCTTCAGTAATGAGGACGCTATATCGATCCGTTGTGGTGAAGAAGGAGCTGAGCCAGAAGGAAAAGCTTTCAATTTACCGGTCGATCAACGTTCCCATCCTCACCTATGGTAATGAGCTTTGGGTTATGACCGAAAGGACAAGGTCACGGGTACAAGCGGCCGAAATGAGTTTCATCCGCCGGGTGGTGGGTCTCTCCCTTAGAGATAGGGTGAGAAGCTCTGTCATCTTGGAGGAACTCAGTGTAAAGCCGCTGCTCCTCCACATTGAGAGGAGCCAGATGAGGTGGTTCGGGCATCTGCTCAGGATGCCACCCGAACGCCTCCCTAGGTCCGAACGGCAGGAGGCCATGGGGAAGACCTAGGATACATTGGAAAGACTATGGCCTGGGAACGCCTCGGGATCCTCCGAGAAGAGCTGGACGAAGTGGCTGGGGAGAGGGAAGTCTGGGCTCTCTGCTTAGGCTGCTGCCCCCGCAACCCGACCTCGGATAAGCGGAAGAAAATGGATGGATTTAGTATGACAGTTATACTGTCATATTGAGTGTGACAGTATACTGTCATAAAACCCAATTTTTGTATTTGCAAACCTGATTCTAGTAAAACTCACATCTATACAATATTACAGGCAATTTTGGACATAATGCACGTTTGGTTTTGGAGTTATGTTTATATAACTTTAATATATAGTATGACATCTATACTGTTATAATGAGTAAAAAAACTAACTTGTGTCTGTCATAAAACTCAATTTTTGTATTTGCAAACCTTACAAAAACAAATGATTCTAGTAAAACTCACATGGATTCAATATTACAGGCATTTTTAGACATTTTGCATGTTTGGTTTAGGAATTATGTTGCAATACATTTGTATTGCTTTTTTCACATTATCTCAGCATTTTAAGAACTTACTGTCATATTGAGTAAAAAAAACTTTTTGTGTTTGCAAGCCTTAAAAAAACAACCGATTCTAGTAAAACTCACATTGATACAATATTACAGGCATGTTTAGACATCTTGCATGTTTGGTTTTGGAGTTATGTTTATATAACCTGCTTTCTGAGCCGCCACCTTTGTGGTTTGCGTGTCCCACTGATCCTAGGAGCTATGTTGTCCGGGGGCTTCTATGCCCCCTGGTAGGGTCCCCCAAGACAAACAGGTCCTAGGTGAGGAATCAGACAAAGAGCAGCTCAAAGACCTTTATGAAAAGTACAAATCGAGGACCTAGATATTTTCTCGCCCGGACGCGGGTCACCGTGGCTCCCCTGTGGAGCCAGGCCCAGAGGTGGGGCACGATGGCGAGCGACTGGTGCCCATGGGGCCCAGCTCGAAGAGGCAACGTGGGTCCCCCCTGCAATAGGCTCACCACTCATGGGCTGGGTCATAGAGGTCGGGTGCAGTGTTAGCTGGGCGGAAGCCGAAGGCAGGGCACTTGGCGGTCCGATTATCGGCTACATAAGCTCGCTCTTGGGACGTGGAACGTCACCTCGCGAGGTGGAGAAGTTCCCGGCTAGATAAAGCTGGACTCACTTCGACGCACAGCGAGGGCTCTGGAACCTGTTCTCTCAAGAGGGGTTGGACTCTCTTCCACTCTGGCGTAGCAAGTAATGAGAGGCTGGGTTGGCAATTCTTGTTGCCCCCCCGGCTCAAAGCCTGCACGTTGGACTTAACCCAGAAGACGAGATGGTAACTTCCCTCCGCTTTCGGGTTGGGTGACGGGTCCTGACTGTTGTTGGTGTTTACGCACCAAACAGCAGCTCAGAGTACCCACTCTTTTTGGATTCCCTTGAGAGTGCTCCCTCGGGTGATTCCTTTGTTCTGCTGGGGTTCTTCAACGCTCATGTTGGCAACGACTTTGAAACCTGGAGAGTCGTGATTGGGAAAAATGGCCACCCGGATCTGAACCCAAGTGGTGCTTTGTTATTGGACTTTTGTGCTAGTCACGGATTGTCCATAACAAACACAATGTTCAAACATAAGGGTGTCCATATGTGCACTTGGCACCAGGACACCCTCGGCCGCAGTTCCATTATTGACTTTGTAGTTGTGTCATGGGATTTGCGGCCTCATGTTTTGGACACTCGGGTGAAGAGAGGGGCGAGCTTTCTACCGATCACCGATGGTGGGGTAGGATCCCGGACAGACCTGGCAGGCCCAAACGCATTGTGAGAGTCTTTTGGGAATGCCTAGCAGTCTCCTGTCAGAGAGAGTTTCTTTTTCTACCTCCGGAGGAACTTTGAACATGTCACAAAGGAGGTGCTGGACATTGAGTCTGAATGGATCATGTTCCGTGCCTCTCTTGTCAAGCCAGCTGATTGGAGCTGTGGCCGCAAGGTGTTTGGTGCCTGTCGTGGCGGTAATCCTAGAACCCGCTGGTGGCCACCAGCAGTGCGGGATGCCGTCAAGCTGAAGAAAGAGCTTATCTGGTCCTTTTGGCTCATGGGACTCCAGAGGCAGCGGGCATACCGACAGGCCAAGCAGTGCCTGGGCAATCTGTGGTGGGCTCTCCTATTTCTGGGGCTGAGGTTGCCAAGGTAGTTAAAAAGCTCCTCGGTGGCAAGGCCGCGGGGGTGGATGAGCTCCGTCCGGAGTTCCTTAAGGCTCTGGATGCTGTGGGGCTGTTTTAGTTGACAAGACTCTGCAACATCGCATGGACATCAGGGGCGGTACCTCTGGATTGGCAGACCGGGGTGGTGGTTCCTCTCTTTAAGAAGGGGAACCGGAGGGTGTGTTCCAACTATCGTAGATCACACTCCTCAGCCTTCCCGGTAAGGTCTATTCATGTGTACTGGAGAGGAGGAACCTCGGATCCAGGACGAACAGTGTGGTTTTCGTCCTGGTCGTGGAACGGTAGACCAGCTCTATACTCTCGGCAGGGTCCTTGAGTGTGCATGGGAGTTTGTCCAACCAGTCTACATGTGCTTTGTGGACTTGGAGAAGACATTCGACCGTGGCCACCCCGGGAAGTCCTGTGGGGAGTGCTCAGAGAGTATGGGGTATCGGCATGTCTGATTGTGGCGGGTCGCTCCCTGTATGATCAGTGTCAGAGCTTGGTCCGCATTGCCAGCAGTAAGTCGGACCCCTTTCCAGTGAGGGTTGGACCGGAGTCCAACCCTCGTGTTGGCTGCCCTTAGTCACCAAATGTGTTCATAAATTTTATGGACAGAATTTCTAGGCGCAGTCATGGCGTTGAGGGGATCCGGTTTGGTGGCTGCAGGATTAGGTCTCTCCTTTTTGCAGATGATGTGGTCCTTATGGCTTTAACTGGCCAGGATCTTCAGCTCTCATTGGATTGGTTCGCAGCCGAGTGTGAAGCGACTGGGATGAGAATCAGCACCTCCAAGTCCGAGGTTCTCGCCCGGGAAAGGGTGGAGTGCCATTTCGAGGTTGGGCAGGAGATCTTGCCCCAAGTGGATGAGTTCAAGTACCTGGAGTCTTGTTCATGAGTGAGGGAAGAGTGGATCGTGAGATGCACAGGCTGGTGGCCGAAATGAGTTTTCTCCGCTGGGTGGCGGGTCTCTCCCTTACTGTAAGAATTTTCACCGTTTAATTACAGTAACCTACTGGCAGCTAATGGTTCCAGTATAAAACTGTTTTTCTACAGCACACATACTGTGATTTATCACTACAGTTTATTACTGTAAAAAGTATCACAGTACTGTGCTGTATCAAATATACGCTTCACAGCATAATACTGTCATCTGTTTAGCGGCATTACACTGTTATTTTAGTGTATCTACTGTAATATCCATTAACAGTTAATTACAGTAAAATAATTGTAAGCACTATAGACTGAGCTTTACAGTATAATGCCACTAGAAGTTAATGAGTTGAACTTTTAATTTTTCAAAATCAAAATCCCTGCAATCTGCTGGCATAAAAATGACTGGAGAAATGGCCTTGCAAGATTATGTTTTTATTAACCAATTATTTATTGTGCATCAAATACATTCAAAGTACATTTAGTGCATTCTTCTTATTTTCAGTAAAGCATTTTAACATTTATAACATGTCCACTTAATTTCTAACTGGAGACAAAACACTGAACACGAGTCCAGTGTTTAGTTGTCGGCTACATAAAGCCCCACTCAAAGTCTGTGAGATGTTTTATAAGGGTGGCTACGTGAGGATTTACAGTTGCTGCCTTTTTCTGGACCAGCTTCCCGGTCTTCTTGGACACCACCTTTCCCTGGTTAGCCTTTGTTCCCCTCTCAGGGTTAACGCCAATGAATCGCCTAAAAAAGAGAGAAAGCATATTAGATATTCTGTTGTGATTGAAGATTACTTGCAGTCGATACAGAACCCCCCTCACATTGTTATTTAGGAATATGCACTGCACAAATATTAATATCAATTTTAGGATATATGTGAGCCTATACCATAACCACAGCTGTAGATGAGTGAATGCTCTAAAACCCATTAAGACAAATTCAGAGAGGAAGACAATGCTAAAGCCTCCCCAATCCCTCTCTCTATTTATGTTTTCTCTCCATCTACGGGACCGTGTATTTACGCTGATGTTTCCTGCTTTCACCCATTTAACATATCGTTACCTGCTCATTACCTATCTTCTCTGCATCCTGGGGTCACACTGGTGCTTCTTGCCTTTACCCATTCAACATATCTTTACCTGCACATTACCTACCTTCTCTGCATAGTGTGGTCACGCTGGTGCTTTCTACCTTTACCCATTCAACATATCGTTACCTGCACATTACCTACCTTCTCTGTATCCTGGAGTCAAGCTGGTGTTTCCTGCCTTTACTCATTCAACATATCTTTACCTGCACATTACCTACCTTCTCTGTATCCTGGCGTCTAGCTGGTGTTTCCTGCCTTCACCCATTCAACATATCTTTACCTGCACATTACCTACCTTCCCTGCATCCTTGGGTCACACTGGTGCTTCTTTCTTTCACCATACAACATATCTTCACCTGCACATACCTACCTTGTCTGCATGGCCTCGACCACACCTGCGCTTCCTTCTTTCACCCATTTTACCCATTCAACATATCTTCACCCGCACATTACCTACTTGCTCTGCATTCTCGGGTCAAGCTGGTGCTTCCTGCCATCATCCAGTCAACATATCTTTACCTGCAAATTACCTACTTTTCCTGCATCCTGGGGTCAAACAGGTGCTTCCTTCTTTGACCCAGTCAACATATCTTTACCTGCACATTACCTACCTTCTCTGTATCCTAGAGTCAAACTGGTGCTTTGGTCCCTAATAAGAAGGTACACAAAGGAACAGAAGAGTCATTGATTTAAGGCACACAATTGGGGAAATGACAAGTCAAATTCCTGAACAGAGGTGAGAAATATAAAATAAAATATCCTAACAGTATTTTAACAGTATCAAGAGGATTTACCTTTGAACAAATTCCAATGTCCGAGGACCTTCCTCTTGGTATTCCAAGTTGAACACATAGTAGGTGGCAAGAAGGGCAGCAAGCCCTGAGATTAAGCTAGGTTGGACGCCTTTGCAGATGACATCACCTTCCATGCTGATCATCCAACGTTTTATTGTGACTTTGTCACCAGCAACTGGTACAGTCAAGAAATGCAGTTTATGTTCCTAAACAGTATCCAATATGGGTAGCATTTTAAAAGTATTTGGAATGGCCACCTCACTCGCCCTCTCTTTCCTCTGTTTACATCTAGTCTCCTAAGGCAGTGGTTCTCAAATGGGGGTACGCGTACTCCTGGGGGTACTTGAAGGTATGCCAAGGGGTACGTGAGATTTTTTTTAAATATTCTAAAAATAGCAACAATTCAAAAATCCTTTATAAATATATTTATTGAATAATACTTCGACAAAATATGAATGTAAGTTCATAAACTGAACAACTAATCAAGTAGGCTATTCCATTCATTACCATAAAGCCAGAGTTTCCCCCATGCCATGATGGTTTGACCCTACCTGGCGGTGCCACACGGCACCAACTGTCAATCAACTATCCATGTAGAAAACAATGGAGGCTTGGTTAAAGCGTAGTGGACATGTTCCATAAATATTGATGTTAAAGATTTCTTTTTTTGTGAAGAAATGTTGAGAATGAAGTTCATGAATCCAGATGGATCTCTATTGCAATCCCCAAAGAGGGCACTTTAAGTTGATTACTTCTATGTGTAAAAATCTGTATTTATAATTGAATCACTTGGTTATTTTTCAACAAGTTTTTAGTTATTTTTATATCTTTTTTTCCAAATAGTTCAAGAAAGACCACAATAAATGAGCAATATTTTGCACTGTTATACAATTTAATAAATCAGAAACTGATGACATAGTGCTGTATTTTACTTCTTTATCTCTTTTTTTCAACCAAAAATGCTTTGCTCTGATTAGGGGGTACTTGAATTTAAAAAATGTTCACAGGGGTACATCACTGAAAAAAGGTTGAGAACCACTGTCCTAAGGCAGTGGTTCTCAACCTTTTTTCAGTGCTGTGAACATTTTTTTAATGCAAGTAGACCTCCATGTCTTCATAACAGGAATATCCTGAATCCTCAAGTTGCATATCACAATAGTCATCATCAGTGTTAATAACACAAGAGCTGCTTGGATTTGCTGTTGATCAAGTCAAACTTCGTTCAGTGTAGCCGTAGTGCTTCCTTGACACGTGCAATGTGAAAGTAGACTTAACTGTAAATCTTTTTTCACATTGACTGAAGGGGCACGTAACTGTCCTACCTTCGGTAATATGACTTTTCAAATGCAGGAGAAAGGCCCGTATATCATCGCACTTCGCGCTACATGAGACAATATTACAAGGTAAACCTTCTGCGCTATACATATCAGTCCTACTCTTGCCATATTTATGACGACGGCTGTGAGTTTTGAAGGCTGAGAAGTTGGATAAAACTCTTGTGCATTTAGGGAAAGCACACTTAAACGATGCATTAGGCATACAACTATGACTTCGCATGTGTCTAACATACGCAAATACATTGCTGCAAGTCGTAGCACATATGTTGCAAGTTATCATCTTTTATGATGACTATGACAAAAAAGAAGAAAACTTAGCTAGCTAGCATGCGGCGGTACATGCGCGTGGTCAACGATAGTGTCTGTGATGCTGACTGTGACGCTATGTCATTTCGGACTTTATAAATATATATATAAAGTAATTCAAACAGAAAATGACACATCAAGGTACAAGTGACTCTTACCTTGTTATCAAAAACACACGATGCAGTAGGATGGATTTAGCAGGGTCGGCCAGGTGAAATGAAGCTCGGTTGGACGAATTGTGGGCGGACCCAAGAAACAAGTCTGAAAAATACGGAATTACACTGTAGGTTTTACAGTAACTTACTGCTGGTCGATATTTTTTGAAAAATGCAACAACATTTACAGTACTTAACTGCATTTAAGAAGAACATGATAGGTTGATTATCAACACTAAATTGGCTCTAGTGTGTGAATGTGAGTGTGAATGTTGTCTGTCTATCTGTGTTGGCCCTGCGATGAGGTGGCGACTTGTCCAGGGTGTACCCCGCCTTCCGCCTGATTGTAGCTGAGATAGGCTCCAGCGCCCCCCGCGACCCCGAAGGGAATAAGCGGTAGAAAATGGATGGATGGATGGAGTATATAACTGTAATTTTATTTTTTATTTTTACAGTAATTTTTTACAGTGAAGGTCATGGGTGTCAAACTCTGGCCCGTGGGCCAAATTTGGCCCAACGTGTAATTTGACTTGGCCCTTGTGGCAATATAAAATTAACAAGCTGGACCGTCGATTATACATTGCGGCAGTGCCGCGGTAACACCGCATTCACCGCTACTTCTAATACTTGCCAACCCTCCCGGGAGTGACTCCAGCACTCCTCCCGAATTTTTTTTTTTTTTCCAGCTAGTCAAACGAGTGCCAGCCCAGTTTCATGTCAGTGCAGCTTCTGCACCCACACACAATTGAATGCAACGCATACTTCATCAACAGCGATACAGGTTACACTGACGGTAGCCAAATAAAAAACTTTAACACTTTTAGAAATATACGCCACACTGTGAATCCACACCAAACAAGAATGACAAACACATTTCGGGAGAACATCCACACCGTAACACAACATAAACACAACACAACAAATACCCAGAACACTTTGTAGCACTAAATCTTCCGAGACGCTACAAGGTGTGTGTGTGGGGGGGGGTCTGGTGGTAGCGGGGGTGTATTTTGTAGCGTCCCGAAAGAGTTAGTGCTGCAAAAGATTCTGGGTATTTGTTCTTTTGTGTTTATGTTGTGTTACGGTGCGGATGTTCTCCCGAAAAGTGTTTTTTATTTTTGTTTGGTGTGGGTTCACAGTGTGGCGTATATTTCTAACAGTGTTAAAGTTTTTTATACTGGCACCCTCAGTGTAACCTGTATCGCTGTTGATGAAGTATGCGTTGCATTCATTTGTGTATGCGTGCTGTAGCTGCACATATCTTGTGACTGGGTCTGAATGATGTTAGAATTGGGTGTACGAGATATGACTGTTGAACATCTTGTTCGATAATGAAAGTTGCCTCAGCTCAAAGCCTGAGCCCCGACATTAAAGAACTAGCATCTAAAAAAAGATGCCAGGTATCTGGCTTGGGCACATCAAATTAGATCAGTGTGTTGCAAACTGAGCAGTTTAAAGTCCTGAATGGTTGTTTTATTCATTGTTATTTTATTTTCAAATGTATTAGCCTGTGGATAAAGTTAATGTTGATATTGACCTCAGAAGGCTGCAAATAGAAAAGAGGCATTCAATTTGTATTTAAATTATATTTGATATGCAATTGATATTTTTTAATTATTATTATTATTATTTGAAACTCCATTTTGCATGTCACTATAAAGTTATATAAGCCTTGCTTGTTCAATATTCAATGCAAAACGTGTTTGGGTCCCTAATAAAGGTTAATTTGTTCAACCTTGGCCCGCGGCTTTGTTCAGTTTTAAACTTTGGCCCACTCTGTATTTGAGTTTGACACCCCTGGTGAAGGTGAATCTCTGTCATCCTGGAGGCCACGGGGAAGACCCAGGACACATTGGGAACACTATGTCTCCCGGCTGGCCTGGGAACGCCTCGGGATCCCCTGAGAAAAGGTCCTAGGTGAGGGATCAGACAAAGAGCAGCTCAAAGACCTTTATGAAAAGTACAAATCGAGGACCTAGATTTTTTCTCGCCCAGGCGCAGGTCACCGTGGCTCCCCTGTGGAGCCAGGCGCAGAGGTGGGGCACGATGGCGAGCGACTGGTGGCCGGGCCTGTCTCCATGGGGCCCTGCCGGGCTCATTTCGAAGAGGCAACGTGGGTCAATCCTCCAATGGGCTCACCACTCATGGGCCCATTGAGGTCATAGAGGTCGGATGCATTGTGAACTGGGCGGCAGCCGAAGGCAGGGCACTTGGCAGTCCGATTATCGGCTACATAAGCTCGCTCTTGGGACGTGGAACGTCACCTCGCTGGGAGGGAAAGAGCCTGAGCTGGTGCGCGAGGTGAAGAAGTTCCGGCTAGATATAGTTGGACTCACTTCGACGCACAGCAAGGGCTCTGGAACCTGTTCTCTCAAGAGGGGCTGGACTCTCTTCCACTCTGGCGTTGCAAGCAATGAGAGGCTGGGGTGGCAATTGTTGTTGCTCAAAGCCTGCACGTTGGACTTTAACCCAGTAGACGAGATGGTAGCTTCCCTCCGCCTTCGGGTTGGGTGACGGGTCCTGACTGTTGTTTGTGTTTACGCACCAAACAGCAGCTCAGAGTACCCACTCTTTTTGGATTCCCTTGAGGGAGTACTGGAGAGTGCTCCCTCGGGTGATTCCCTTGTTCTGTTGGGGGACTTCAATGCTCATGTTGGCAAGGACAGTGAAACCTGGAGAGTCGTGATTGGGAAAAATGGCCACCCGGATCTGAACCCAAGTGGTGCTTTGTTATTGGACTTTTGTGCTCGTCACGGATTGTCCATAACAAACACTATGTTCAAACATAAGGAAGAACTTTAAACATGTCACGAGGGAGGTGCTGGACATTGAGTCTGAGTGGACCATGTTCCGTGCCTCTCTTGTCGAGCCTGCTGATTGGAGCTGTGGCCGCAAGGTGTTTGGTGCCTGTCGTGGCGGTAATCCTAGAACTCGCTGGTGGCCACCAGCAGGGAGGGATGCCGTCAAGCTGAAGAAAGAGCCTATCGGGTCCTTTTGGCTCATGGGACTCCAGAGGCAGCGGGCATACCGACAGGCCAAGCAGTGCCTGGGGAATCTGTGGTGGACTCTCCTATTTCTGGGGCTTAGGTTGCCTAGGTAGTTAAATAGCTCCTCTGTGGCAAGGCCCCGGTGGTGGATGAGTTCCTTAAGGCTCTGGATACTGTGGGGCTGTCTTGGTTGACAAGACTCTGCAACATCGCGTGAACATTGGGGGTGGTACCTCTGGATTGGCACACCGGGGTGGTGGTTCCTCTCTTTAAGAAGGGGAACCGGAGGGTGTGTTCCAACTATCGTGAAACACACTCCTCAGCCTTCCCGGTAAGGTCTATTCATGTGTACTGGAGAGGAGGAAACTCGGATCCAGGACGAACAGTGTGGTTTTCGTCCTGGTCGTGGAACGGTAGACCAGGTCTATACTCTCGGCAGGGTCCTTGAGTGTGAAGCGACTGGGATGAGAATCAGCATCTCCAAGTCCAAGTCCATGGTTCTCGCGCAGGAAAGGGTCGAGTGCCATCTCCAGGTTGGGGAGGAGATCTTGCCCCAAGTGGAGGAGTTCAAGTACCTAGGAGTCTTGTTCACGAGTGAGGATAGAGTGGATCGAGAGATCCACAGGCGGTTTGGTGCGGCGTCTTCAGTATTGAGGACGCTATATCGATCCGTTGTGGTGAAGAAGGAGCTGAGCCAGAAGGAAAAGCTCTCAATTTACCGTCGATCTACGTTCCCAGCTTTGGGTTATGACCGAAAGGACAAGCGGCCGAAATGCGTTTCCTCTGCCGGGTGGTGGGTCTCTACCTTAGAGACAGGGTGAGAAGCTCTGTCATCCGGGAGGAACTCAAAGTAAAGCCGCTGCTCCTCCACATTGAGAGGAGCCATGAGGTGGTTCGGGCATCTGCTCAGGATGCCACCCGAACGCCTCTAGGGAGGTGTGGCAGGAGGCCACGGGGAAGACCTAGGACACATTGGAAAGACTATGTCCCCGGCTGGCCTGGGAACGCCTCGGACGAGCTGGACGAAGTGGCTGGGGAGAGGGAAGTCTGGGATTTTCTGCTCAGGCTGCTGCCCCCGCAACCCGACCTCGGATAAGCGGAAGAAAATGGATGGATTTAGAATGACAGTTATACTGTCAGATTGAGTACAAAAACTAACTAAACCTTACACAATATAATGTTTCTAGTAAAACTCACAAAGATACATATCTCCAGGCATTATTAGCCATTTTGCATGTGTGGTTTAGGAGTTATGTTTAAATAAATAACTGTCAGATTGAGTGTGACAGTAAACTGTCATAGTGAGTAAAACCCTTATTTTGTATTTGCAAACCTTACAAAAACAACTAAATCTAGTTAAACTCACACAGATACAATATTACAGGCATTTTTAGACACAATGCATGTTTGGTTTTAGAGTTATGTTTATATAACTTTCATATTTAGTATGACAGTTATACTGTCATATTGAATAAAAACAACAACTAACTTGTGTCTTTGCAAACCTTACAAAATACAATTTTTCTAGTAAAACTAACTAAGATACATGCTCCAGGCATTATTAGCTATTTTGCATGTGTTGTTTGAGTTATGTTTAAATAACTGTCATATTGAGTGTGACAGTATACTGTCATAAAACCCAATTTTTGTATTTGCAACCCTGATTCTAGTAAAACTCACATATATACAATATTACAGGCAGTTTTGGACATAATGGTTTGGTTTTGGAGTTATGTTTATATAACTTTCATATATAGTATGACAGCTAAACTGTTATATTGAGTAAAAAAACTAACTTGTGTTTGTCATAAAACCCAATTTTTGTATTAGCAAACCATACAACTGATTCAAATAAAACTCACATGGATTCAATATTACAGGCATTTTCAGACATTTTGCATGTTTGGTTTAGGAATTATGTTGTAATACATAATACAATACAAATAATTTTTGTGTTTGCAAGCCTTAAAAAAAGCATATGTTTCCAGTAAAACTCCCAAAGATGCATTATTTCAGGCATTATTAGCCATTTTTCAGGTGTGGTTTAGGAGTTATGTTTAAATAACTGTCATATTGAGTGTGGCGTTATACTGTCATATTGAGTTAAAAAAATCTAACTTGTGTCTTTGCAAACCTTACAAAAGAAAATGTTTCTAGCAACATTCACAAAGATAATTTTTTTCACGCGATTAGACATGTTTCATGTGTATTTAGGAGTTATAATTAAATAACTTTCATATTGAGAGTTAAAGTTATAATGTCATTATGTGTAAAACCTAATTTTTGTATTTGCAAACCTTACAAAAAAAATTGATTCTAGTAAAACTTACATAAATTCAATATTACCGGCATTTTTAGACAATTCACATGTTTGGTTTAAAAATTGTGTTTGAATACATTTGTATTGCTTTTTTCGCATTATCTCAGGATTCTAAGATCATTACTTTTATATTGAGTAAAACACTACTTTTTGTTTTTGCAAACCTTACAAACTCACATAAATACATTATTACAGACATTTTTAGACATGACACATATTTGGTTTTGGAGTTATGTTTATATAACTTTTATATTTAGTATGACCGTTATACTGTCATATTGAATAAAAAAAAACTAGCTTGTGTCTTTGCAAACTTTACAAAAGATCATTTTTCTAGTAAAACTAACAAAGATACATGTCTCCAGGCATTATTACCCATTTTGCATGGGTTGTTTAGGAATTATGTTAAAATACATTTTTATTGGTTTTTTTGCATTATCTCAGGATTTTAAGATCATTACTTTCATATTGAGTAAAAAACTAGTTTTTGTTTTTACAAACCTTACAAACTCACATTAATACATTAATACAGGCATTTTTAGACATGACACATGTTTGGTTTTGGAGTTATGTTTATATAACTTTCATATTTAGTATGACTGTTATACTGTCTTATTGAATAAAAACAACTAGCTTGTGTCTTTGCAAACTTTACAAAAGATAATTTTTCTAGTAAAACTAACAAAGATACATGTCTCCAGGCATTATTACCCATTTTGCATGGGTTGTTTAGGAATTATGTTTAAATACATTTTTAATGCTTTTTTCGCATTATCTCAGGATTCTAAAATCCTTACTTTCATATTGAGGAAAAAACTACTTTTTGTTTTGCAAACCTTACAAACTCACATAAATACATTATTACAGGCATTTTTAGACATAACACATGTTTGGTTTTGGAGTTATGTTTTGATAACTTTCATATTTAGTAGGACTGTTATACTGTCATATTTAATTTTAAAAAACTAGCTTGTGTCTTTGGAAACTTTACAAAAGATCATTTTTCTAGTAAAACTAACAAAGATACATGTCTCCAGGCATTATTACCCATTTTGCATGGGTTGTTTAGGAATTATGTTTAAATACATTTTTATTGCTTTTTTCGCATTATCTCAGGATTCTAAGATCATTACTTTCATATTGAGTAAAAAACTACTTTTTGTTTTTGCAAACCTTACAAACTCACATAAATACATTATTACAGGCATTTTTAGACATGACACATGTTTGGTTTTGGAGTTATGTTTATATAACTTTCATATTTAGTATGATTGTTATACTGTCATATTGAATTAAAAAAAACTAGCTTGTGTCTTTGCAAACATTACAAAAGATCATTTTTCTAGTAAAACTAACAAAGATACATGTCTCCAGGCATTATTACCCATTTTGCATGGGTTGTTTAGGAATTATGTTTAAAGACATTTTTATTGCTTTTTTCGCATTATCTCAGGATTCTAAAATCCCTACTTTCATATTGAGGAAAAAACTACTTTTTGTTTTTGCAAACCTTACAAACTCACATAAATACATTATTATAGGCAATTTTAGACATGACACACGTTTGGTTCTGGAGTTATGTTTATATAACTTTCATATTTAGTATGACTGTTATACTGTCTTATTGAATAAAAACAACTAGCTTGTGTCTTTGCAAACTTTACAAAATATACATTTCCTAGTAAAACTAACAAAGATACATGTCTCCAGTTATTATTACCCATTTTGCCTGGGTTGTTTAGGAGTTATGTTTAAATACATTTTTATTGCTTTTTTCGCATTATCTCAGGATTCCAAGATCATTACTTTCATATTGAGTAAAAAACTACTTTTTGTTTTTGCAAACCTTACAAACTCACATAAATACATTATTACAGACATTTTTAGACATGACACATGTTTGGTTTTGGAGTTATGTTTATATAACTTTTATATTTAGTATGACTGTTATACTGTCATATTGAATAAAAAAAACTAGCTTGTGTCTTTGCAAACTTTACAAAAGATCATTTTTCTAGTAAAACTAACAAAGATACATGTCTCCAGGCATTATTACCCATTTTGCATGGGTTGTTTAGGAATTATGTTTAAATACATTTTTATTGCTTTTTTCGCATTATCTCAGGATTTTAAGATCATTACTTTCATATTGAGTAAAAAACTACTTTTTGTTTTTGCAAACCTTACAAACTCACATTAATACATTATTACAGGCATTTTTAGACATAACACATGTTTGGTTTTGGAGTTATGTTTATATAACTTTCATATTTAGTATGGCTGTTATACTGTCATATTGAATAAAAAAAACTAGCTTGTGTCTTTGCAAACTTTACAAAAGATAATTTTTCTAGTAAAACTAACAAAGATACATGTCTCCAGGCATTATTACCCAATTTGCATGGGTTGTTTAGGACTTATGTTTAAAGACATTTTTATTGCTTTTTTCGCATTATCTCAGGATTCTAAGATCATTACTTTCATATTGAGTAAAAAACTACTTTTTGTTTTTGCAAACCTTACAAACCCACATGAATACATTATTATAAGCAATTTTAGACATGACACACGTTTGGTTTTGGAGTTATGTTCATATAACTTTCATATTTAGTATGACTGTTATACTGTCATATTGAATAAAAAAAAAAACTAGTTTGTGTCTTTGCAAACTTTACAAAAGATCATTTTTCTAGTAAAACTAACAAAGATACATGTCTCCAGGCATTATTACCCATTTTGCATGGGTTGTTTAGGAATTATGTTTAAATACATTTTTATTGCTTTTTTCGCATTATCTCAGGATTCTAAGATCATTACTTTCATATTGAGTAAAAAACTACTTTTTGTTTTTGCAAACCTTACAAACTCACATAAATACATTATTACAGACATTTTTAGACATGACACATGTTTGGTTTTGGAGTTATGTTTATATAACTTTCATATTTAATATGACTGTTATACTGTCATATTGAATAAAAAAAAAACTGGCTCGTGTCTTTGCAAACTTTACAAAAGATCATTTTTCCAGTAAAACTAACAAAGATACATGTTTCCAGGCATTATTAGCCATTTTGCATATGTTGTTTAGGAGTAATGTTTAAATACATTTTTATTGCTTTTTTCGCATTATCTCAGGATTTTAAGAACATTACAGTCATATTGAGTAAAAAAACTACTTTTTGTGTTTGCAAGATTTAAAAAAGCATGTGTTTCGAGTAAAACGGCCAAGGATGCATTATTTCAGGCATTATTAGCCATTTTTCATGTGTGGTTTGAGTTATGGTTAAATAACTGTCATATTCTGTCAGTTATGACATAGTAAGTAAAACCTAATTTATGTATTTGCAAACCTTACAAAATCATTTAAATCTAGTAAAACTCACATGGATTCAATATTACAGACATTTTTAGACATTTTGTATATTTGGTTTAGGAATTATGTTGGAATCATTTTTTTTAATTTGTTCGTATTTTCTCAGAATTTTAGAACATTACTGTCATATTGAGTAAAGAAATAATTTTTGTGTTTGCAAGCCTTAAAAAAGCATATGCTTCGAGTAAAACTTACAAGAATGCATTATTTCAGGCATTGTTAATCATTTTCATGTTTAGTTTAAGAGTTATGTTTAAATAACTGTCATATTGAGTGTGGCAGTTATACTGTCATATTGAGTAAAAAAAACTAACCTGTCTTTGCAAACCTTACAAAAGAAAATGTTTCTAGTAACACTCACAAAGATAAATTTTTTCACGCATTATTAGACATGTTTCATGTGTGGTTAGGAGTTATAAATAAATAATTGTCATATTGAGTGTTACAGTTTTAATGTCATTATGTGTAAAACCTAATTTTTGTATTTGCAAACCTTATAAAAACAATTGATTCTAGTAAAACTTATATAGATCCAATATTACAGGATTTTTTAGACATTTTACATGTTTTGTTTAAAATTTGTGTTTCAATACATTTGTATTGCTTTTTTCGCATTATCTCAGGATTCTAAGAACATTACTTTCATATTGAGTAAAAAACTACTTTTTGTTTTTGCAAACCTTACAAACTCACATAAATACATTATTACAGGCATTTTTAGACATGACACATGTTTGGTTTTGGAGTTATGTTTATATAACTTTCATATTTAGTATGACTGTTATACTGTCATATTGAATAAAAAAAACTAGCTTGTGTCTTTGATATCTTTACAAAAGATCATTTTTTTAAACAAACAACGTTACATGTCTCCCTAGGCATTATTAGCCATTTTGCATGTGTTGTTTAGGAGTTAGGTTTAAATACATTTTTATTGCTTTTTTCCCATTATCTCAGGGTTCTAAGAACATTACAGTCAAGTAAAAAACTATTTTTTGTGTTTGCAAAATATAAAACTCAGTAAAACTCCCAATGATTCATTATTTCAGGCATTATTAGCCATTTTTTTGTGTGGTTTATGACTTATGTTTAAATAACTGTCATATTGAGTGTGATTTTGTCATTGTGAGTAAAACCTATTTTTTGTATTTGCAAACCTTACAAAAACAACCGATTCTAGGAAAAGTCACATTGATACAATATTACAGGCATGTTTAGACATATTGCATGTTTGGTTTTGGAGTTATATTTATATAACCTGCTTTCTGAGCCGCCACCTTTGTGGTTTGCGTGTCCCACTGATCCAGGACAAACAGGTCCTAGGTGAGGGATCAGACAAAGAGCAGCTCAAAGACCTTTATTAAAAGTACAATTGAGGACCTAGATTTTTTCTCGCCCGGACGCAGGTCACCGTGGCTCCCCTGTGGAGCCAGGCCCAGAGGTGTGGCACGATGGCGATTGACGGGCCAGTCCCCATGGGGCCCAGCCGTGCTCAGCTCGAAGAGGCAACGTGGATCCCCCCTCCAGGGCTCACCACTCATGGGCTGGGTCATAGAGGGTGCAGTGTGAGCTGGGCGGCAGCCGAAGGCAGGGCACTTGGTGGTCCGATTATCGGCTACATAAGCTCGCTCTTGGGACATGGAACGTCACCTCGCTGGGAGGGAAGGAGCCTGAGCTGGTGCATGAGGTGGAGACGTTCCCGGCTAGATATAGTTGGACTCACAGCAAGGGCTCTGGAACCTGTTCTCTCAGAGGGGCTGGACTGAGCTGAACTTTCATTACTTGCAACGCCAGAGTGGAAGAGATTCCACACTGGCGTTGCAACTAATGAGAGGCTGGGGTGGCAATTATTGTTGCCCGCCGGCTCAAAGCCTACACGTTGGACTTTAAACCCAATAGACGAGATGGTAGCTTCCTTCAGCCTTCGGGTTGGGTGACGAGTCCTGATTGTTGTTTGTGTTTACACACCAAACAGCAGCTCAGAGTACCAACTCTTTTTGGATTCCCTTGAGGGAGTACTGGAGAGTGCTCCCTCGGGTGATTCCCTTGTTCTGCTGGTGGACTTCAACGCTATGTTGGCAACGACAGTGAAACCTGGAGAGTCGTGATTGGGAAAAATGGCCACCCGGATCTGAACCCAAGTGGTGCTTTGTTATTGGACTTTTGTGCTTGTCACTGATTGTCCATAACAAACACAATGTTCAAACATAAGGGTGTCCATATGTGCACTTGGCACAAGGACACCCTCGGCCGCATGATTGACTTTGTAGTTGTGTCATGGGATTTGCGGCCTCATGTTTTGGACACTCGGTGAAGAGAGGGGCAGAGCTTTCCACCAACCACCACCTGGTGGTGAGCTGGCTCCGATGGTAGGGGAGGATGCCGGTCAGACCTGGCAGGCCCAAACGTATTGTAAGGGTCTGCTGGGAACACCTAGCAGAGTCTCCTGAAGAACTTTGAACATGTCCGGAAGAACTTTGAACATGTCACGAGGGAGGTGCTGGACATTGAGTCTGAGTGGACCATGTTCTGGACCGTTCCTCTCTTGTTGAGCCAGCTGATTGAAGCTGTGGCCGCAAGGTGTTTGGTGCCTGTCGTGGCGGTAATCCACCAGCAGTGAGGGATGCTGTCAAGCTGAAGAAAGAGCCACCGGGTCCTTTTGGCTCATGGGACTCCAGAGGCAGTGGGCATACCGACAGGCCAAGCGAGACCTCCTCAGTCCCACCAACACGTCTTCCTATGAGGAAACAGTGCCTGGGAAGTCTGTGGTGGGCTCTCCTATTTCTGGGGCTGAGGTTGCCAAGGTAGTTAAAAAGCTCCTCGGTGGCAAGGCCCCGGGGATATGAGCTCCGTCCGGAGTTCCTTAAGGCTCTGGATGCTGTGGGGCAGTCTTGGTTGACAAGACTCTGCAACATTGCGTCTACATCGGGGGCGGTACCTCTGGATTGGCAGACCGGGGTGGTGGTTCCTCTCTTTAAGAAGGGGAACCGGAGGGTGTGTTCCAAATATCGTAGATCACACTCCTCAGCCTTCCCGGTAAGGTCTATTCATGTGTAATGGAGAGGAGGAACCTCGGATCCAGGACGAACAGTGTGGTTTTCGTCCTGGTCGTGGAACGGTAGACCAGCTTTATACTCTCGGCAGGGTCCTTGAGTGTGCATGGGAGTTTGCCCAACCAGTCTACATAAGTTTTGTGGACTTGGAGAAGACATTCGACCTTGGCCCCCGGTAAATCCTGTGGGGAGTGCTCAGAGAGTATGGAGTATCGGCATGTCTGATTGTGGTGGGTGTCTCCCTGTATGAT
Source organism: Entelurus aequoreus (assembly GCF_033978785.1). Taxonomy (NCBI): domain Eukaryota; kingdom Metazoa; phylum Chordata; class Actinopteri; order Syngnathiformes; family Syngnathidae; genus Entelurus; species Entelurus aequoreus. The sequence continues at coordinate 171,483 of NW_026907997.1, forward strand.
CAGTGTCAGAGCTTGGTCCGCATTGCCGGCAGTATGTCGGACCCCTTTCCAGTGAGGGTTGGACTCCGCTAAGGCTGCCCTTTGTCACCGATTCTGTTCATAACTTTAATGGACAGAATATCTAGGCGCAGTCATGGCTTTGAGGATCCCCTCAACGCCATGACTGCGCCTGGTTTGGTGGCTGCAGGATTAGGTCTCTGCTTTTTGCAGATGATGTGGTCCTGATGGCTTCAACTGGCCAAGATCTTCAGCTTTCATTGGATCGGTTCGCAGTGAAGCGACTGGGATGAGAATCAGCACCTCCAAGTCAGAGTCCATGGTTCTCGCCCGGGAAAGGGTGGAGTGCCATCTCGAGGTTTGGAAAGAGATCTTTCCCCAAGTGAAGGAGTTCAAGTACCTAGGAGTCTTGTTCACGAGTGAGGATAGAGTGGATTGTGAGATCTACAGGCGGATCGGTGCGGCGTCTTCAGTAATGAGGACGCTATATCGATCCGTTGTGGTGAAGAAGGAGCTGAGCCAGAAGGAAAAGCTTTCAATTTACCGGTCGATCAACGTTCCCATCCTCACCTATGGTCATGAGCTTTGGGTTATGACCGAAAGGACAAGGTCACGGGTACAAGCGGCCGAAATGAGTTTCCTCCGCCGGGTGGTGGGTCTCTCCCTTAGAGATAGGGTGAGAAGCTCTGTCATCTGGGAGGAACTCAGTGTAAAGCCGCTGCTCCTCCACATTGAGAGGAGCCAGATGAGGTGGTTCGGGCATCTGCTCAGGATGCCACCCGAACGCCTCCCTAGGTCCGAACGGCAGGAGGCCATGGGGAAGACCTAGGATACATTGGAAAGACTATGGCCTGGGAACGCCTCGGGATCCCCCGAGAAGAGCTGGACGAAGTGGCTGGGGAGAGGGAAGTCTGGGCTCTCTGCTTAGGCTGCTGCCCCCGCAACCCGACCTCGGATAAGCGGAAGAAAATGGATGGATTTAGTATGACAGTTATACTGTCATATTGAGTGTGACAGTATACTGTCATAAAACCCAATTTTTGTATTTGCAAACCTGATTCTAGTAAAACTCACATCTATACAATAATACAGGCAATTTTGGACATAATGCACGTTTGGTTTTGGAGTTATTTTCATATAACTTTAATATATAGTATGACATCTATACTGTTATATTGAGTAAAAAAACTAACTTGTGTCTGTCATAAAACTCAAGTTTTGTATTTGCAAACCTTACAAAAACAAATGATTCTAGTAAAACTCACATGGATTCAATATTACAGGCATTTTTAGACATTTTGCATGTTTGGTTTAGGAATCATGTTGGAATACATTTGTATTGTTTTTTTCACATTATCTCAGCATTTTAAGAACTTACTGTCATATTGAGTAAAAAAAACTTTTTGTGTTTGCAAGCCTTAAAAAAACAACCGATTCTAGTAAAACTCACATTGATACAATATTACAGGCATGTTTAGACATCTTGCATGTTTGGTTTTGGAGTTATGTTTATATAACCTGCTTTCTGAGCCGCCACCTTTGTGGTTTGCGTGTCCCACTGATCCTAGGAGCTATGTTGTCCGGGGGCTTCTATGCCCCCTGGTAGGGTCCCCCAAGACAAACAGGTCCTAGGTGAGGAATCAGACAAAGAGCAGCTCAAAGACCTTTATGAAAAGTACAAATCGAGGACCTAGATATTTTCTCGCCCGGACGCGGGTCACCGTGACTCCCCTGTGGAGCCAGGCCCAGAGGTGGGGCACGATGGCGAGCGACTGGTGCCCATGGGGCCCAGCTCGAAGAGGCAACGTGGGTCCCCCCTGCAATAGGCTCACCACTCATGGGCTGGGTCATAGAGGTCGGGTGCAGTGTTAGCTGGGCGGAAGCCGAAGGCAGGGCACTTGGCGGTCCGATTATCGGCTACATAAGCTCGCTCTTGGGACGTGGAACGTCACCTCGCGAGGTGGAGAAGTTCCCGGCTAGATAAAGCTGGACTCACTTCGACGCACAGCAAGGGCTCTGGAACCTGTTCTCTCAAGAGGGGTTGGACTCTCTTCCACTCTGGCGTTGCAAGTAATGAGAGGCTGGGTTGGCAATTCTTGTTGCCCCCCCGGCTCAAAGCCTGCACGTTGGACTTAACCCAGAAGACGAGATGGTAGCTTCCCTCCGCTTTCGGGTTGGGTGACGGGTCCTGACTGTTGTTGGTGTTTACGCACCAAACAGCAGCTCAGAGTACCCACTCTTTTTGGATTCCCTTGAGAGTGCTCCCTCGGGTGATTCCCTTGTTCTGCTGGGGGTCTTCAACGCTCATGTTGGCAACGACTTTGAAACCTGGAGAGTCGTGATTGGGAAAAATGGCCACCCGGATCTGAACCCAAGTGGTGCTTTGTTATTGGACTTTTGTGCTCGTCACGGATTGTCCATAACAAACACAATGTTCAAACATAAGGGTGTCCATATGTGCACTTGGCACCAGGACACCCTCGGCCGCAGTTCCATTATTGACTTTGTAGTTGTGTCATGGGATTTGCGGCCTCATGTTTTGGACACTCGGGTGAAGAGAGGGGCGAGCTTTCTACCGATCACCACCTGGTGAGCTGGCTCCGATGGTGGGGTAGGATCCCGGACAGACCTGGCAGGCCCAAACGCATTGTGAGAGTCTTTTGGGAATGCCTAGCAGAGTCTCCTGTCAGAGAGAGTTTCTTTTTCCACCTCCGGAGGAACTTTGAACATGTCACAAAGGAGGTGCTGGACATTGAGTCTGAATGGATCATGTTCCGTGCCTCTCTTGTCAAGCCAGCTGATTGGAGCTGTGGCCGCAAGGTGTTTGGTGCCTGTCGTGGCGGTAATCCTAGAACCCGCTGGTGGCCACCAGCAGTGCGGGATGCCGTCAAGCTGAAGAAAGAGCTTATCTGGTCCTTTTGGCTCATGGGACTCCAGAGGCAGCGGGCATACCGACAGGCCAAGCAGTGCCTGGGGAATCTGTGGTGGGCTCTCCTATTTCTGGGGCTGAGGTTGCATAAGTAGTATTAAAAGCTCCATCCGGAGTTCCTTAAGGCTCTGGATGCTGTGGGGCTGTTTTAGTTGACAAGACTCTGCAACATTGCGTGGACATCAGGGGCGGTACTTCTGGATTGGCAGACCGGGGTGGTGGTTCCTCTCTTTAAGAAGGGGAACCGGAGGGTGTGTTCCAACTATCGTAGATCACACTCCTCAGCCTTCCCGGTAAGGTCTATTCATGTGTACTGGAGAGGAGGAACCTCGGATCCAGGACGAACAGTGTGGTTTTCGTCCTGGTCGTGGAACGGTAGACCAGCTCTATACTCTCGGCAGGGTCCTTGAGTGTGCATGGGAGTTTGTCCAACCAGTCTACATGTGCTTTGTGGACTTGGAGAAGACATTCGACCGTGGCCACCCCGGGAAGTCCTGTGGGGAGTGCTCAGAGAGTATGGGGTATCGGCATGTCTGATTGTGGCGGGTCGCTCCCTGTATGATCAGTGTCAGAGCTTGGTCCGCATTGCCAGCAGTAAGTCGGACCCCTTTCCAGTGAGGGTTGGACCGGAGTCCAACCCTCGTGTTGGCTGCCCTTAGTCACCAAATGTGTTCATAAATTTTATGGACAGAATTTCTAGGCGCAGTCATGGCGTTGAGGGGATCCGGTTTGGTGGCTGCAGGATTAGGTCTCTCCTTTTTGCAGATGATGTGGTCCTTATGGCTTTAACTGGCCAGGATCTTCAGCTCTCATTGGATTGGTTCGCAGCCGAGTGTGAAGCGACTGGGATGAGAATCAGCACATCCAAGTCCGAGGTTCTCGCCCGGGAAAGGGTGGAGTGCCATTTCGAGGTTGGGCAGGAGATCTTGCCCCAAGTGGATGAGTTCAAGTACCTGGAGTCTTGTTCATGAGTGAGGGAAGAGTGGATCGTGAGATGCACAGGCTGGTGGCCGAAATGAGTTTTCTCCGCTGGGTGGCGGGTCTCTCCCTTACTGTAAGAATTTTCACCGTTTAATTACAGTAACCTACTGGCAGCTAATGGTTCCAGTATAAAACTGTTTTTCTACAGCACACATACTGTGATTTATCACTACAGTTTATTACTGTAAAAAGTATCACAGTACTGTGCTGTATCAAATATACGCTTCACAGCATAATACTGTCATCTGTTTAGCGGCATTACACTGTTATTTTAGTGTATCTACTGTAATATCCATTAACAGTTAATTACAGTAAAATAATTGTAAGCACTATAGACTGAGCTTTACAGTATCTTCTCTGCATCCTGGGGTCACACTGGTGCTTCTTGCCTTTACCCATTCAACATATCTTTACCTGCACATTACCTACCTTCTCTGCATAGTGTGGTCACGCTGGTGCTTTCTACCTTTACCCATTCAACATATCTTTACCTGCACATTACCTACTTGCTCTGCATTCTCGGGTCAAGCTGGTGCTTCCTGCCATCATCCAGTCAACATGTCTTTACCTGCAAATTACCTTCTCTATATCCTGGAGTCAAGCTGGTGTTTCCTGCCTTTACTCATTCAACATATCTTTACCTGCACATTACCTACCTTCTCTGTATCCTTGGGTCACACTGGTGCTTCTTTCTTTCACCATACAACATATCTTCACCTGCACATACCTACCTTGTCTGCATGGCCTCGACCACACCTGCGCTTCCTTCTTTCACCCATTCAACATACCTTCACCCGCACATTACCTACCTTGTCTGCATAGTGGGGTCACACTGGTGCTTCCTGCCTTTACCCATTCAACATATCTTCACCCGCACATTACCTACTTGCTCTGCATTCTCGGGTCAAGCTGGTGCTTCCTGCCATCATCCAGTCAACATGTCTTTACCTGCAAATTATCTACTTTTTCTGCATCCTGGGGTCAAACAGGTGCTTCCTTCTTTGACCCAGTCAACATATCTTTACCTGCACATTACCTACCTTCTCTGTATCCTAGAGTCAAACTGGTGCTTCGGTCCCTAATAAGAAGGTACACAAAGGAACAGAAGAGTCATTGATTTAAGGCACACAATTGGGGAAATGACAAGTCAAATTCCTGAACAGAGGTGAGAAATATAAAATAAAATATCCTAACAGTATTTTAACAGTATCAAGAGGATTTACCTTTGAACAAATTCCAATGTCCGAGGACCTTCCTCTTGGTATTCCAAGTTGAACACATAGTAGGTGGCAAGAAGGGCAGCAAGCCCTGAGATTAAGCTAGGTTGGACGCCTTTGCAGATGACATCACCTTCCATGCTGATCATCCAACGTTTTATTGTGACTTTGTCACCAGCAACTGGTACAGTCAAGAAATGCAGTTTATGTTCCTAAACAGTATCCAATATGGGTAGCATTTTAAAAGTATTTGGAATGGCCACCTCACTCGCTCTCTCTTTCCTCTGTTTACATCTAGTCTCCTAAGGCAGTGGTTCTCAAATGGGGGTACGCGTACTCCTGGGGGTACTTGAAGGTATGCCAAGGGGTACGTGAGATTTTTTTTAAATATTCTAAAAATAGCAACAATTCAAAAATCCTTTATAAATATATTTATTGAATAATACTTCGACAAAATATGAATGTAAGTTCATAAACTGAACAACTAATCAAGTAGGCTATTCCATTCATTACCATAAAGCCAGAGTTTCCCCCATGCCATGATGGTTTGACCCTACCTGGCGGTGCCACACGGCACCAACTGTCAATCAACTATCCATGTAGAAAACAATGGAGGCTTGGTTAAAGCGTAGTGGACATGTTCCATAAATATTGATGTTAAAGATTTCTTTTTTTGTGAAGAAATGTTGAGAATGAAGTTCATGAATCCAGATGGATCTCTATTGCAATCCCCAAAGAGGGCACTTTAAGTTGATTACTTCTATGTGTAAAAATCTGTATTTATAATTGAATCACTTGGTTATTTTTCAACAAGTTTTTAGTTATTTTTATATCTTTTTTTCCAAATAGTTCAAGAAAGACCACAACAAATGAGCAATATTTTGCACTGTTATACAATTTAATAAATCAGAAACTGATGACATAGTGCTGTATTTTACTTCTTTATCTCTTTTTTTCAACCAAAAATGCTTTGCTCTGATTAGGGGGTACTTGAATTTAAAAAATGTTCACAGGGGTACATCACTGAAAAAAGGTTGAGAACCACTGTCCTAAGGCAGTGGTTCTCAACCTTTTTTCAGTGATGTAAACATTTTTTTAATGCAAGTAGACCTCCATGTCTTCATAACAGGAATATCCTGAATCCTCAAGTTGCATATCACAATAGTCATCATCAGTGTTAATAACACAAGAGCTGCTTGGATTTGCTGTTGATCAAGTCAAACTTCGTTCAGTGTAGCCGTAGTGCTTCCTTGACACGTGCGATGTGAAAGTAGACTTAACTGTAAATCTTTTTTCACATTGACTGAAGGGGCACGTAACTGTCCTACCTTCGGTAATATGACTTTTCAAATGCAGGAGAAAGGCCCGTATATCATCGCACTTCGCGCTACATGAGACAATATTACAAGGTAAACCTTCTGCGCTATACATATCAGTCCTACTCTTGCCATATTTATGACGACGGCTGTGAGTTTTGAAGGCTGAGAAGTTGGAAAAAACTCTTGTGCATTTAGGGAAAGCACACTTAAACGATGCATTAGGCATACAACTATGACTTCGCATGTGTCTAACATACGCAAATACATTGCTGCAAGTCGTAGCACATATGTTGCAAGTTATCATCTTTTATGATGACTATGACAAAAAAGAAGAAAACTTAGCTAGCTAGCATGCGGCGGTACATGCGCGTGGTCAACGATAGTGTCTGTGATGCTGACTGTGACGCTATGTCATTTCGGACTTTATAAATATATATATAAAGTAATTCAAACAGAAAATGACACATCAAGGTACAAGTGACTCTTACCTTGTTATCAAAAACACACGATGCAGTAGGATGGATTTAGCAGGGTCGGCCAGGTGAAATGAAGCTCGGTTGGACGAATTGTGGGCGGACCCAAGAAACAAGTCTGAAAAATACTGAATTACACTGTAGGTTTTACAGTAACTTACTGCTGGTCGATATTTTTTGAAAAATGCAACAAAATTTACAGTACTTAACTGCATTTAAGAAGAACATGATAGGTTGATTGGCAACACTAAATTGGCCCTAGTGTGTGAATGTGAGTGTGAATGTTGTCTGTCTATCTGTGTTGGCCCTGCGATGAGGTGGCGACTTGTCCAGGGTGTACCCCGCCTTCCGCCCGATTGTAGCTGAGATAGGCTCCAGCGGCCCCCGCGACCCCGAAGGGAATAAGCGGTAGAAAATGGATGGATGGATGGAGTATATAACTGTAATTTTATTTTTTATTTTTACAGTAATTTTTTACAGTGAAGGTCATGGGTGTCAAACTCTGGCCCGTGGGGGGGGGTTTGGTGGTAGCGGGGGTGTATTTTGTAGCGTCCCGAAAGAGTTAGTGCTGCAAAAGATTCTGGGTATTTGTTCTTTTGTGTTTATGTTGTGTTACGGTGCGGATGTTCTCCCGAAAAGTGTTTTTTATTTTTGTTTGGTGTGGGTTCACAGTGTGGCGTATATTTCTAACAGTGTTAAAGTTTTTTATACTTCCACCCTCAGTGTAACCTGTATCGCTGTTGATGAAGTATGCGTTGCATTCATTTGTGTATGCGTGCTGAAGCTGCACATATCTTGTGACTGGGTCTGAATGATGTTTGAATTGGGTGTACGAGATATGACTGTTGAACACCTTGTTCGATAATGAAAGTTGCCTCAGCTCAAAGCCTGAGCCCCGACATTAAAGAACTAGCATCTAAAAAAAGATGCCAGGTATCTGGCTTGGGCACATCAAATTAGATCAGTGTGTTGCAAACTGAGCAGTTTAAAGTCCTGAATGGTTGTTTTATTCATTGTTATTTTATTTTCAAATTTATTAGCCTGTGGAAAAAGTTAATGTTGATATTTACCTCAGAAGGCTGCAAATAGAAAAGAGGCATTCAATTTTTATTTAAATTGTATTTGATATGCAATTGATATTTTTTAATGATTATTATTATTATTTGAAACTCCATTTTGCATGTCACTATAAAGTTATATAAGCCTTGCTTGTTCAATATTCAATGCAAAACTTGTTTGGGTCCCTATTAAAAGGTTAATTTGTTCAACCTTGGCCCGCGGCTTTGTTCAGTTTTAAACTTTGGCCCACTCTGTATTTGAGTTTGACACCCCTGGTGAAGGTGAAGCTCTGTCACCCTGGAGGCCACGGGGAAGACCCAGGACACATTGGGAACACTATGTCTCCCGGCTGGCCTGGGAACGCCTCAGGATCCCCTGAGAAAAGGTCCTAGGTGAGGGATCAGACAAAGAGCAGCTCAAAGACCTTTATGAAAAGTACAAATCGAGGACCTAGATTTTTTCTCGCCCAGGCGCATGTCATCGTGGCTCCCCTGTGGAGCCAGGCGCAGAGGTGGGGCACGATGGCGAGCGACTGGTGGCCGGGCCTGTCTCCATGGGGCCCTGCCGGGCTCAGCTCGAAGAGGCAACGTGGGTCAACCCTCCAATGGGCTCACCACTCATGGGCCCATTGAGGTCATAGAGGTCGGATGCAGTGTGAACTGGGCGGCAGCCGAAGGCAGGGCACTTGGCGGTCCGATTATCGGCTACATAAGCTCGCTCTTGGGACGTGGAACGTCACCTCGCTGGGAGGGAAAGAGCCTGAGCTGGTGCGCGAGGTGAAGAAGTTCCGGCTAGATATAGTTGGACTCACTTCGACGCACAGCAAGGGCTCTGGAACCTGTTCTCTCAAGAGGGGCTGGACTCTCTTCCACTCTGGCGTTGCAAGCAATGAGAGGCTGGGGTGGCAATTGTTGTTGCTCAAAGCCTGCACGTTGGACTTTAACCCAGTAGACGAGATGGTAGCTTCCCTCCGCCTTCGGGTTGGATGACGGGTCCTCACTGTTGTTTGTGTTTACGCACCAAACAGCAGCTCAGAGTACCCACTCTTTTTGGATTCCCTTGAGGGAGTACTGGAGAGTGCTCCCTCGGGTGATTCCCTTGTTCTGTTGGGGGACTTCAATGCTCATGTTGGCAAGGACAGTGAAACCTGGAGAGTCGTGATTGGGAAAAATGGCCACCCGGATCTGAACCCAAGTGGTGCTTTGTTATTGGACTTTTGTGCTCGTCACGGATTGTCCATAACAAACACAATGTTCAAACATAAGGAAGAACTTTGAACATGTCACGAGGGAGGTGCTGGACATTGAGTCTGAGTGGACCATGTTCCGTGCCTCTCTTGTCGAGTCTGCTGATTGGAGCTGTGGCCGCAAGGTGTTTGGTGCCTGTCGTGGCGGTAATCCTAGAATTCGCTGGTGGCCACCAGCAGTGAGGGATGCCGTCAAGCTGAAGAAAGAGCCTATCGGGTCCTTTTGGCTCATGGGACTCCAGAGGCAGCGGGCATACCGACAGGCCAAGCAGTGCCTGGGGAATCTGAGGTGGACTCTCCTATTTCTGGGGCTTAGGTTGCCTAGGTAGTTAAAAAGCTCCTCTGTGGCAAGGCCCCAGTGGTGGATGAGTTCCTTAAGGCTCTGGATACTGTGGGGCTGTCTTGGTTGACAAGACTCTGCAACATCGCGTGAACATTGGGGGCGGTACTTCTGGATTGGCAGACCGGGGTGGTGGTTCCTTTCTTTAAGAAGGGGAACCGGAGGGTGTGTTCCAACTATCGTGAAACACACTCCTCAGCCTTCCCGGTAAGGTCTATTCATGTGTACTGGAGAGGAGGAAACTCGGATCCAGGACGAACAGTGTGGTTTTCGTCCTGGTCGTGGAACGGTAGACCAGGTCTATACTCTCGGCAGGGTCCTTGAGTGTGAAGCGACTGGGATGAGAATCAGCACCTCCAAGTCCAAGTCCATGGTTCTCGCGCAGGAAAGGGTCGAGTGCCATCTCCAGGTTGGGGAGGAGATCTTGCCCCAAGTGGAGGAGTTCAAGTACCTAGGAGTCTTGTTCACGAGTGAGGATAGAGTGGATCGAGAGATCCACAGGCGGATTGGTGCGGCGTCTTCAGTATTGAGGACGCTATATCGATCCGTTGTGGTGAAGAAGGAGCTGAGCCAGAAGGAAAAGCTCTCAATTTACCGTCGATCTACGTTCCCAGCTTTGGGTTATGACCGAAAGGACAAGCGGCCGAAATGCGTTTCCTCTGCCGGGTGGTGGGTCTCTCCCTTAGAGACAGGGTGAGAAGCTCTGTCATCCGGGAGGTACTCAAAGTAGAGCTGCTGCTCCTCCACATTGAGAGGAACCATGAGGTGGTTCGGGCATCTGCTCAGGATGCCACCCGAACGCCTCTAGGGAGGTGTGGCAGGAGGCCACGGGGAAGACCTAGGACACATTGGAAAGACTATGTCCCCGGCTGGCCTGGGAACGCCTCGGAATACCCCGAGAAGAGCTGGACGAAGTGGCTGGGGAGAGGGAAGTCTGGGATTTTCTGCTCAGGCTGCTGCCCCCGCAACCCGACCTCGGATAAGCGGAAGAAAATGGATGGATTTAGAATGACAGTTATACTGTCAGATTGAGTACAAAAACTAACTAAACCTTACACAATATAATGTTTCTAGTAAAACTCACAAAGATACATATCTCCAGGCATTATTAGCCATTTTGCATGTGTGGTTTAGGAGTTATGTTTAAATAAATAACTGTCAGATTGAGTGTGACAGTAAACTGTGATAGTGAGTAAAACCCTTATTTTGTATTTGCAAACCTTACAAAAACAACTAAATCTAGTTAAACTCACACAGATACAACATTACAGGCATTTTTAGACATAATGCATGTTTGGTTTTAGAGTTATGTTTATATAACTTTCATATTTAGTATGACAGTTATACTGTCATATTGAATAAAAAAAACAACTAACTTGTGTCTTTGCAAACCTTACAAAATACAATTTTTCTAGTAAAACTAACTAAGATACATGCTCCAGGCATTATTAGCCATTTTGCATGTGTTGTTTGAGTTATGTTTAAATAACTGTCATATTGAGTGTGACAGTATACTGTCATAAAACCCAATTTTTGTATTTGCAACCCTGATTCTAGTAAAACTCACATATATACAATATTACAGGCAGTTTTGGACATAATGCATGTTTGGTTTTGGAGTTATGTTTATATAACTTTCATATATATAGTATGACAGCTAAACTGTTATATTGAGTAAAAAAACTAACTTGTGTTTGTCATAAAACCCAATTTTTGTATAGCAAACCATACAACTCTTTCAAATAAAACTCACATGGGTTCATTACAGGCATTTTCAGACATTTTGCATGTTTGGTTTAGGAATTATGTTGTAATACATTTGTATTGCTTTTTTCACATTATCTCAGGATTTTTAGAACATTACTGTCATATTGAGTAAAAAAATATTTTGTGTGTTCGCAAGCCTTAAAAAAAGCATATGTTTCCAGTAAAACTCCCAAAGATGCATTATTTCAGGCATTATTAGCCATTTTTCAGGTGTGGTTTAGGAGTTATGTTTAAATAACTGTCATATTGAGTGTGGCGTTATACTGTCATATTGAGTTAAAAAAACTAACTTGTGTCTTTGCAAGCCTTACAAAAGAAAATGTTTCTAGCAACACTCACAAAGATAATTTTTTTCACGCTATTAGACATGTTTCATGTGTATTTAGGAGTTATAATTAAATAACTTTCATATTGAGTGTTAAAGTTATAATGTCATTATGTGTAAAACCTAACTTTTGTATTTGCAAACCTTACAAAAACAATTGATTCTAGTAAAACTTACATAGATTCAATATTACAGGCATTTTTAGACAATTTACATGTTTGGTTTAAAAGTTGTGTTTGAATACATTTGTATTGCTTTTTTCGCATTATCTCAGGATTCTAAGATCATTACTTTCATATTGAGTAAAACACTACTTTTTGTTTTTGCAAACCTTACAAACTCACATAAATTAATTATTACAGACATTTTTAGACATGACACATGTTTGGTTTTGGAGTTATGTTTATATAACTTTTATATTTAGTATGAATGTTATACTGTCATATTGAATAAAAAAAACTAGCTTGTGTCTTTGCAAACTTTACAAAAGATCATTTTTCTAGTAAAACTAACAAAGATACATGTATCCAGGCATTATTACCCATTTTGCATGGGTTGTTTAGGAATTATGTTTAAATACATTTTTATTGCTTTTTTCGCATTATCTCAGGATTCTTAGATCATTACTTTCATATTGAGTAAAAAACTACTTTTTGTTTTAGCAAACCTTACAAACTCACATAAATACATTATTACAGGCATTTTTAGACATGACACATGTTTGGTTTTGGAGTTATGTTTATATAACTTTTATATTCAGTATGACTGTTATACTGTCATATTGAATAAAAAAAAACTAGCTTGTGTCTTTGCAAACTTTACAAAAGATAATTTTTCTAGTAAAACTAACAAAGATACATGTCCCCAGGCATTATTAGCCATTTTGCATGGGTTGTTTAGGAATTATGTTTAAATACATTTATATTGCTTTTTTCGCATTATCTCAGGATTCTAAAATCCTTACTTTCATATTGAGGAAAAAACTAGTTTTTGTTTTTGCAAACCTTACAAACTCACATTAATACATTATTACAGGCATTTTTAGACATGACACATGTTTGGTTTTGGAGTTATGTTTATATAACTTTCATATTTAGTATGACTGTTATACTGTCATATTGAATAAAAAAAAACTGACTTGTGTCTTTGCAAACTTTACAAAAGATCATTTTTCCAGTAAAACTAAAAAAGATACGTGTTCCCAGGCATTATTAGCCATTTTGCATATGTTGTTTAGGAGTAATGTTTAAATACATTTTTATTGCTTTTTTCGCATTATCTCAGGATTTTAAGAACATTACATTCATATTGAGTAAAAAAACTACTTTTTGTATTTGCAAGATTTAAAAAAGCATGTGTTTCGAGGAAAACGGCCAAGGATGCATTATTTCAGGCATTATTAGCCATTTTTCATGTGTGGTTTGAGTTATGGTTAAATAACTGTCATATACTGTCAGTTATGACATAGTAAGTAACACCTAATTTATGTATTTGCAAACCTTACAAAATCATTTCAATCTAGTAAAACTCACATGGATTCAATATTACAGACATTTTTAGACATTTTGCATGTTTGGTTTAGGAATTATGTTGGAATCATTTTTATTAATTTGTTCGTATTTTCTCAGAATTTTAGAACATTACTGTCATATTGAGTAAAAAAATAATTTTTGTGTTTGCAAGCCACATATGTTTCGAGTAAAACTTACAAGAATGCATTATTTCAGGCATTGTTAGTCATTTTTCATGTGTAGTTTAAGAGTTATGTTTAAATAACTGTCATATTGAGTGTGGCAGTTATACTGTCATATTGAGTAAAAAAAAACTAACCTGTATTTGCAAACCTTACAAAAGAAAATGTTTCTAGTAACACTCACAAAGATAATTTTTTTCACGCATGATTAGACATGTTTCATGTGTGGTTAGGAGTTATAAATAAATAATTGTCATATTGAGTGTTACAGTTTTAATGTCATTATGTGTAAAACCTAATTTTTGTATTTGCAAACCTTACAAAAACAATTGATTCTAGTAAAACTTATATAGATTCAATATTACAGGCATTTTTAGACATGTTACATGTTTTGTTTAAAATGTGTATTTCAATACATTTGTATTGCTTTTTTCGCATTATCTCAGGATTCTAAGAACATTACTTTCATATTGAGTAAAAAACTACTTTTTGTTTTTGCAAACCTTACAAACTCACATAAATACATTATTACAGGCATTTTTAGACATGACACATGTTTGGTTTTGGAGTTATGTTTATATAACTTTCATATTTAGTATGACTGTTATACTGTCATATTGAATAAAAAAAACTAGCTTGTGTCTTTGATATCTTTACAAAAGATCATTTTTTTAAACTAACAACGTTACATGTCTCCCTAGGCATTATTAGCCATTTTGCATGTGTTGTTTAGGAGTTAGGTTTAAATACATTTGTATTGCTTTTTTCCCATTATCTCAGGGTTCTAAGAACATTACAGTCAAGTAAAAAACTACTTTCTGTGTTTGCAAAATGTAAAACTCAGTAAAACTCCCAATGATTCATTATTTCAGGCATTATTAGCCATTTTTTTGTGTAGTTTATGAGTTATGTTTAAATAACTGTCATATTCAGTGTGATTTTGTCATTGTGAGTAAAACCTAATTTTTGTATTTGCAAACCTTACAAAAACAACCGATTCTAGGAAAACTCACATTGATACAATATTACAGGCATGTTTGGACATATTGCATGTTTGGTTTTGGAGTTATATTTATATAACCTGCTTTCTGAGCCGCCACCTTTGTGGTTTGCGTGTCCCACTGATCCAGGAACTATGTTGTCCGGGGGCTTCTATGGTCTCCCAAGACAAACAGGTCCTAGGTGAGGGATCAGACAAAGAGCAGCTCAAAGACCTTTATTAAAAGTACAATTGAGGACCTAGATTTTTTCTCGCCCGGACGCAGGTCACCGTGGCTCCCCTGTGGAGCCAGGCCCAGAGGTGTGGCACGATGGCGATTGACGGGCCAGTCCCCATGGGGCCCAGCCGTGCTCAGCTCGAAGAGGCAACGTGGATCCCCCCTCCAGGGCTCACCACTCATGGGCTGGGTCATAGAGGGTGCAGTGTGAGCTGGGCGGCAGCCGAAGGCAGGGCACTTGGTGGTCCGATTATCAGCTACATAAGCTCGCTCTTGGGACATGGAACGTCACCTCGCTGGGAGGGAAGGAGCCTGAGCTGGTGCATGAGGTGGAGACGTTCCCGGCTAGATATAGTTGGACTCACAGCAAGGGCTCTGGAACCTGTTCTCTCAGAGGGGCTGGACTGAACTGAACTTTCATTACTTGCAACGCCAGAGTGGAAGAGATTCCACACTGGCGTTGCATCTAATGAGAGGCTGGGGTGGCAATTCTTGTTGCCCCCCGGCTCAAAGCCTGCACGTTGGACTTTAAACCCAATAGACGAGATGGTAGCTTCCTTCAGCCTTCGGGTTGGGTGACAGGTCCTGACTGTTGTTTGTGTTTACACACCAAACAGCAGCTCAGAGTACCAACTCTTTTTGGATTCCCTTGAGGGAGTACTGGAGAGTGCTCCCTCGGGTGATTCCCTTGTTCTGCTGGTGGACTTCAACGCTATGTTGGCAACGACAGTGAAACCTGGAGAGTCGTGATTGGGAAAAATGGCCACCCGGATCTGAACCCAAGTGGTGCTTTGTTATTGGACTTTTGTGCTTGTCACGGATTGTCCATAACAAACACAATGTTCAAACATAAGGGTGTCCATATGTGCACTTGGCACAAGGACACCCTTGGCCGCATGATTGACTTTGTAGTTGTGTCATGGGATTTGCGGCCTCATGTTTCAGGCACTCGGTGAAGAGAGGGGCAGAGCTTTCTACCAACCACCACCTGGTGGTGAGCTGGCTCCGATGGTAGGGGAGGATGCCGGTCAGACCTGGCGGGCCCAAACGCATTGTAAGGGTCTGCTGGGAACACCTAGCAGAGTCTCCTGAAGAACTTTGAACATGTCCGGAAGAACTTTGAACATGTCACGAGGGAGGTGCTGGACATTGAGTCTGAGTGGACCATGTTCCGTTCCTCTCTTGTTGAGCCAGCTGATTGAAGCTGTGGCCGCAAGGTGTTTGGTGCCTGTCGTGGCGGTAATCCACCAGCAGTGAGGGATGCTGTCAAGCTGAAGAAAGAGCCACCGGGTCCTTTTGGCTCATGGGACTCCAGAGGCAGTGGGCATACCGACAGGCCAAGCGAGACCTCCTCAGTCCCACCAACACGTCTTCCTATGAGGAAACAGTGCCTGGGAAGTCTGTGGTGGGCTCTCCTATTTCTGGGGCTGAGGTTGCCAAGGTAGTTAAAAAGCTCCTCGGTGGCAAGGCCCCGGGGATATGAGCTCCGTCCGGAGTTCCTTAAGGCTCTGGATGCTGTGGGGCAGTCTTGGTTGACAAGACTCTGCAACATTGCTTCTACATCGGGGGCGGTACCTCTGGATTGGCAGACCGGGGTGGTGGTACCTCTCTTTAAGAAGGGGAACCGGAGGGTGTGTTCCAAATATCGTAGATCACACTCCTCAGCCTTCCCGGTAAGGTCTATTCATGTGTAATGGAGAGGAGGAACCTCGGATCCAGGACGAACAGTGTGGTTTTCGTCCTGGTCGTGGAACGGTAGACCAGCTCTATACTCTCGGCAGGGTCCTTGAGTGTGCATGGGAGTTTGCCCAACCAGTCTACATAAGTTTTGTGGACTTGGAGAAGACATTCGACCTTGGTCCCCGGTAAATCCTGTGGGGAGTGCTCAGAGAGTATGGAGTATCGGCATGTCTGATTGTGGCGGGTGTCTCCCTGTATGATCAGTGTCAGAGCTTGGTCCGCATTGCCGGCAGTATGTCGGACCCCTTTCCAGTGAGGGTTGGACTCCGCCAAGGCTGCCCTTTGTCACCGATTCTGTTCATAACTTTAATGGACAGAATATCTAGGCGCAGTCATGGCTTTGAGGATCCCCTCAACGCCATGACTGCGCCTGGTTTGGTGGCTGCAGGATTAGGTCTCTGCTTTTTGCAGATGATGTGGTCCTGATGGCTTCAACTGGCCAAGATCTGCAGCTTTCATTGGATCGGTTCGCAGTGAAGCGACTGGGATGAGAATCAGCACCTCCAAGTCCGAGTCCATGGTTCTCGCCCGGGAAAGGGTGGAGTGCCATCTCGAGGTTGGGAAAGAGATCTTGCCCCAAGTGAAGGAGTTCAAGTACCTAGGAGTCTTGTTCACGAGTGAGGATAGAGTGGATTGTGAGATCTACAGGCGGATCGGTGCGGCGTCTTCAGTAATGAGGACGCTATATCGATCCGTTGTGGTGAAGAAGGAGCTGAGCCAGAAGGAAAAGCTTTCAATTTACCGGTCGATCAACGTTCCCATCCTCACCTATGGTCATGAGCTTTGGGTTATGACCGAAAGGACAAGGTCACGGGTACAAGCGGCCGAAATGAGTTTCCTCCGCCGGGTGGTGGGTCTCTCCCTTAGAGATAGGGTGAGAAGCTCTGTCATCTGGGAGGAACTCAGTGTAAAGCCGCTGCTCCTCCACATTGAGAGGAGCCAGATGAGGTGGTTCGGGCATCTGCTCAGGATGCCACCCGAACACCTCCCTAGGTCCGAACGGCAGGAGGCCATGGGGAAGACCTAGGATACATTGGAAAGACTATGGCCTGGGAACGCCTCGGGATCCCCCGAGAAGAGCTGGATGAAGTGGCTGGGGAGAGGGAAGTCTGGGCTCTCTGCTTAGGCTGCTGCCCCCGCAACCCGACCTCGGATAAGCGGAAGAAAATGGATGGATTTAGTATGACAGTTATACTGTCATATTGAGTGTGACAGTATACTGTCATAAAACCCAATTTTTGTATTTGCAAACCTGATTCTAGTAAAACTCACATCTATACAATATTACAGGCAATTTTGGACATAATGCACGTTTGGTTTTGGAGTTATGTTTATATAACTTTAATATATAGTATGACATCTATACTGTTATAATGAGTAAAAAAACTAACTTGTGTCTGTCATAAAACTCAATTTTTGTATTTGCAAACCTTACAAAAACAAATGATTCTAGTAAAACTCACATGGATTCAATATTACAGGCATTTTTAGACATTTTGCATGTTTGGTTTAGGAATTATGTTGGAATAAATTTGTATTGCTTTTTTTCACATTATCTCAGCATTTTAAGAACTTACTGTCATATTGAGTAAAAAAAACTTTTTGTGTTTGCAAGCCTTAAAAAAACAACCGATTCTAGTAAAACTCACATTGATACAATATTACAGGCATGTTTAGACATCGTGCATGTTTGGTTTTGGAGTTATGTTTATATAACCTGCTTTCTGAGCCGCCACCTTTGTGGCTTGCGTGTCCCACTGATCCTAGGAGCTATGTTGTCCGGGGGCTTCTATGCCCCCTGGTAGGGTCCCCCAAGACAACAGGTCCTAGGTGAGGAATCAGACAAAGAGCAGCTCAAAGACCTTTATGAAAAGTACAAATCGAGGACCTAGATATTTTCTCGCCCGGACGCGGGTCACCGTGGCTCCCCTGTGGAGCCAGGCCCAGAGGTGGGGCACGATGGCGAGCGACTGGTGCCCATGGGGCCCAGCTCGAAGAGGCAACGTGGGTCCCCCCTGCAATAGGCTCACCACTCATGGGCTGGGTCATAGAGGTCGGGTGCA
Organism: Entelurus aequoreus; assembly: GCF_033978785.1. Taxonomy (NCBI): domain Eukaryota; kingdom Metazoa; phylum Chordata; class Actinopteri; order Syngnathiformes; family Syngnathidae; genus Entelurus; species Entelurus aequoreus. The sequence continues at coordinate 189,849 of NW_026907997.1, forward strand.
GTGTTAGCTGGGCGGAAGCCGAAGGCAGGCACTTGGCGGTCCGATTATCGGCTACATAAGCTCGCTCTTGGGACGTGGAACGTCACCTCGCGAGGTGGAGAAGTTCCCGGCTAGATAAAGCTGGACTCACTTCGACGCACAGCGAGGGCTCTGGGACCTGTTCTCTCAAGAAGGGTTGGACTCTCTTCCACTCTGGCGTTGCAAGTAATGAGAGGCTGGGTTGGCAATTCTTGTTGCCCCCCGGCTCAAAGCCTGCACGTTGGACTTAACCCAGAAGACGAGATGGTAACTTCCCTCCGCTTTCGGGTTGGGTGACGGGTCCTGACTGTTGTTGGTGTTTACGCACCAAACAGCAGCTCAGAGTACCCACTCTTTTTGGATTCCCTTGAGAGTGCTCCCTCGGGTGATTCCTTTGTTCTGCTGGGGGTCTTCAACGCTCATGTTGGCAACGACTTTGAAACCTGGAGAGTCGTGATTGGGTAAAATGGCCACCCGGATCTGAACCCAAGTGGTGCTTTGTTATTGGACTTTTGTGCTAGTCACGGATTGTCCATAACAAACACAATGTTCAAACATAAGGGTGTCCATATGTGCACTTGGCACCAGGACACCCTCGGCCGCAGTTCCATTATTGACTTTGTAGTTGTGTCATGGGATTTGCGGCCTCATGTTTTGGACACTCGGGTGAAGAGAGGGGCGAGCTTTCTACCGATCACCACCTGGTGAGCTGGCTCCGATGGTGGGGTAGGATCCCGGACAGACCTGGCAGGCCCAAACGCATTGTGAGAGTCTTTTGGGAATGCCTAGCAGTCTCCTGTCAGAGAGAGTTTCTTTTTCTACCTCCGGAGGAACTTTGAACATGTCACAAAGGAGGTGCTGGACATTGAGTCTGAATGGATCATGTTCCTTGCCTCTCTTGTCAAGCCAGCTGATTGGAGCTGTGGCCGCAAGGTGTTTGGTGCCTGTCGTGGCGGTAATCCTAGAACCCGCTGGTGGCCACCAGCAGTGCGGGATGTCGTCAAGCTGAAGAAAGAGCTTATCTGGTCCTTTTGGCTCATGGGACTCCAGAGGCAGCGGGCATACCGACAGGCCAAGCAGTGCCTGGGGAATCTGTGGTGGGCTCTCCTATTTCTGGGGCTGAGTTTGCCAAGGTAGTTAAAAAGCTCCTCGGTGGCAAGGCCGCGGGGGTGGATGAGCTCCGTCCGGAGTTCCTTAAGGCTCTGGATGCTGTGGGGCTGTTTTAGTTGACAAGACTCTGCAACATCGCATGGACATCAGGGGCGGTACCTCTGGATTGGCAGACCGGGGTGGTGGTTCCTCTCTTTAAGAAGGGGAACCGGAGGGTGTGTTCCAACTATCGTAGATCACACTCCTCAGCCTTCCCGGTAAGGTCTATTCATGTGTACTGGAGAGGAGGAACCTCGGATCCAGGACGAACAGTGTGGTTTTCGTCCTGGTCGTGGAACGGTAGACCAGCTCTATACTCTCGGCAGGGTCCTTGAGTGTGCATGGGAGTTTGTCCAACCAGTCTACATGTGCTTTGTGGACTTGGAGAAGACATTCGACCGTGGCCACCCCGGGAAGTCCTGTGGGGAGTGCTCAGAGAGTATGGGGTATCGGCACGTCTGATTGTGGCGGGTCGCTCCCTGTATGATCAGTGTCAGAGCTTGGTCCGCATTGCCAGCAGTAAGTTGGCTGCCCTTAGTCACCAAATGTGTTCATAAATTTTATGGACAGAATTTCTAGGCGCAGTCATGGCGTTGAGGGGATCCGGTTTGGTGGCTGCAGGATTAGGTCTCTCCTTTTTGCAGATGATGTGGTCCTTATGGCTTTAACTGGCCAGGATCTTCAGCTCTCATTGGATTGGTTCGCAGCCGAGTGTGAAGCGACTGGGATGAGAATCAGCACCTCCAAGTCCGAGGTTCTCGCCCGGGAAAGGGTGGAGTGCCATCTCGAGGTTGGGCAGGAGATCTTGCCCCAAGTGGATGAGTTCAAGTACCTGGAGTCTTGTTCATGAGTGAGGGAAGAGTGGATCGTGAGATGCACAGGCTGGTCGGTGCGGCGTCTTCAGTAATGAGGAGGCTATATCGATTCGTTGTGGTAAGAAGGAGCTGCGCCAGAAGGAAAAGCTCTCAATTTACCGGTCAATCTACGTTCCCATCCTCACCTATGGTCATGAGCTTTGGGTTATGACCGAAAGGACAACATCACGGGTACAAGCGGCCGAAATGAGTTTTCTCCGCTGGGTGGCGGGTCTCTCCCTTACTGTAAGAATTTTCACCGTTTAATTACAGTAACCTACTGGCAGCTAATGGTTCCAGTATAAAACTGTTTTTCTACAGCACACATACTGTGATTTATCACTACAGTTTATTACTGTAAAAAGTATCACAGTACTGTGCTGTATCAAATATACGCTTCACAGCATAATACTGTCATCTGTTTAGCGGCATTACACTGTTATTTTAGTGTATCTACTGTAATATCCATTAACAGTTAATTACAGTAAAATAATTGTAAGCACTATAGACTGAGCTTTACAGTCTAATGCCACTAGAAGTTAATGAGTTGAACTTTTAATTTTTCAAAATCAAAATCCCTGCAATCTGCTGGCATAAAAATGACTGGAGAAATGGCCTTGCAAGATTATGTTTTTATTAACCAATTATTTATTGTGCATCAAATACATTCAAAGTACATTTAGTGCATTCTTCTTATTTTCAGTAAAGCATTTTAACATTTATAACATGTCCACTTAATTTCTAACTGGAGACAAAACACTGAACACGAGTCCAGTGTTTAGTTGTCGGCTACATAAAGCCCCACTCAAAGTCTGTGAGATGTTTTATAAGGGTGGCTACGTGAGGATTTACAGTTGCTGCCTTTTTCTGGACCAGCTTCCCGGTCTTCTTGGACACCACCTTTCCCTGGCTAGCCTTTGTTCCCCTCTCAGGGTTAACGCCAATGAATCGCCTAAAAAAGAGAGAAAGCATATTAGATAGTCTGTTGTGATTGAAGATTACTTGCAGTCGATACAGAACCCCCCTCACATTGTTATTTAGGAATATGCACTGCACAAATATTAATATCAATTTTAGGATATATGTGAGCCTATACCATAACCACAGCTGTAGATGAGTGAATGCTCTAAAACCCATTAAGACAAATTCAGAGAGGAAGACAATGCTAAAGCCTCCCCAATCCCTCTCTCTATTTATGTTTTCTCTCCATCTACGGGACCGTGTATTTACGCTGATGTTTCCTGCTTTCACCCATTTAACATATCGTTACCTGCTCATTACCTATCTTCTATGCATCCTGGGGTCACACTGGTGCTTCTTGCCTTTACCCATTCAACATATCTTTACCTGCACATTACCTACCTTCTCTGCATAGTGTGGTCACGCTGGTGCTTTCTACCTTTACCCATTCAACATATCGTTACCTGCACATTACCTACATTCTCTGTATCCTGGAGTCAAGCTGGTGTTTCCTGCCTTTACTCATTCAACATATCTTTACCTGCACATTACCTACCTTCTCTGTATCCTGGCGTCTAGCTGGTGTTTCCTGCCTTCACCCATTCAACATATCTTTACCTGCACATTACCTACCTTCCCTGCATCCTTGGGTCACACTGGTGCTTCTTTCTTTCACCATACAACATATCTTCACCTGCACATACCTACCTTGTCTGCATGGCCTCGACCACACCTGCGCTTCTTTCTTTCACCCATTCAACATACCTTCACCCGCACATTACCTACCTTCCCTGCATGGTGGGGTCACACTGGTGCTTCCTGCCTTTACCCATTCAACATATCTTCACCCGCACATTACCTACTTGCTCTGCATTCTCAGGTCAAGCTGGTGCTTCCTGCCATCATCCAGTCAACATATCTTTACCTGCAAATTACCTACTTTTTCTGCATCCTGGGGTCAAACAGGTGCTTCCTTCTTTGACCCAGTCAACATATCTTTACCTGCACATTGCCTACCTTCTCTGTATCCTAGAGTCAAACTGGTGCTTCGGTCCCTAATAAGAAGGTACACAAAGGAACAGAAGAGTCATTGATTTAAGGCACACAATTGGGGAAATGACAAGTCAAATTCCTGAACAGAGGTGAGAAATATAAAATAAAATATCCTAACAGTATTTCAACAGTATCAAGAGGATTTACCTTTGAACAAGTTCCAATGTCCGAGGACCTTCCTCTTGGTATTCCAAGTTGAACACATAGTAGGTGGCAAGAAGGGCAGCAAGCCCTGAGATTAAGCTAGGTTGGACACCTTTGCAGATGACATCACCTTCCATGCTGATCATCCAACGTTTTATTGTGAATTTGTCACCAGCAACTGGTACAGTCAAGAAATGCAGTTTATGTTCCTAAACAGTATCCAATATGGGTAGCATTTTAAAAGTATTTGGAATGGCCACCTCACTCGCTCTCTCTTTCCTCTGTTTACATCTAGTCTCCTAAGGCAGTGGTTCTCAAATGGGGGTACGCGTACTCCTGGGGGTACTTTAAGGTATGCCAAGGGGTACGTGAGATTTTTTTTAAATATTCTAAAAATAGCAACAATTCAAAAATCCTTTATAAATATATTTATTGAATAATACTTCGACAAAATATGAATGTAAGTTCATAAACTGAACAACTAATCAAGTAGGCTATTCCATTCATTACCATAAAGCCAGAGTTTCCCCCATGCCATGATGGTTTGACTCTAACTGGCGGTGCCACACGGCACCAACTGTCAATCAACTATCCATGTAGAAAACAATGGAGGCTTGGTTAAAGCGTAGTGGACATGTTCCATAAATATTGATGTTAAAGATTTCTTTTTTTGTGAAGAAATGTTGAGAATGAAGTTCATGAATCCAGATGGATCTCTATTGCAATCCCCAAAGAGGGCACTTTAAGTTGATTACTTCTATGTGTAAAAATCTTCATTTATAATTGAATCACTTGTTTATTTTTCAACAAGTTTTTAGTTATTTTTATATCTTTTTATCCAAATAGTTCAAGAAAGACCACAACAAATGAGCAATATTTTGCACTGTTATACAATTTAATGAATCAGAAACTGATGACATAGTGTTGTATTTTACTTCTTTATCTCTTTTTTTCAACCAAAAATGCTTTGCTCTGATTAGGGGGTACTTGAATTTAAAAAATGTTCAGAGGGGTACATCACTGAAAAAAGGTTGAGAACCACTGTCCTAAGACAGTGGTTCTCAACCTTTTTTCAGTGCTGTGAACATTTTTTTAATGCAAGTAGACCTCCATGTCTTCATAACAGGAATATCCTGAATTCTCAAGTTGCATATCACAATAGTCATCATCAGTGTTAATAACACAAGAGCTGCTTGGATTTGCTGTTGATTAAGTCAAACTTCGTTCAGTGTAGCCGTAGTGCTTCCTTGACGCGTGCGATGTGAAAGTAGACTTAACTGTAAATCTTTTTTCACATTGACTGAAGGGGCACGTAACTGTCCTACCTTCGGTAATATGACTTCTCAAATGCAGGAGAAGGGCCCGTATATCATCGCACTTAGCGCTACATGAGACAATATTACAAGGTAAACCTTCTGCGCTATACATATCAGTCCTACTCTTGCCATATTTATGACGACGGCTGTGAGTTTTGAAGGCTGAGAAGTTGGAAAAAACTCTTGTGCATTTAGGGAAAGCACACTAGGCATACAACTATGACTTCGCATGTGTCTAACATACGCAAATACATTGCTGCAAGTCGTAGCACATATGTTGCAAGTTATCATCTTTTATGATGACTATGACAAAAAAGAAGAAAACTTAGCTAGCTAGCATGCGGCGGTACATGCGCGTGGTCAACGATAGTGTCTGTGATGCTGACATTTCGGACTTTATAAATATATATATAAAGTAATTCAAACAGAAAATGACACATCAAGGTACAAGTGACTCTTACCTTGTTATCAAAAACACACGATGCAGTAGGATGGATTTAGCCAGGTGAAATGAAGCTCGGTTGGACGAATTGTGGGCGGACCCAAGAAACAAGTCTGAAAAATATTGAATTACACTGTAGGTTTTACAGTAACTTACTGCTGGTCGATATTTTTTGAAAAATGCAACAAAATTTACAGTACTTAACTGCATTTAAGAAGAACATGATAGGTTGATTGGCAACACTAAATTGGCCCTAGTGTGTGAATGTGAGTGTGAATGTTGTCTGTCTATCTGTGTTGGCCCTGCGATGAGGTGGCGACTTGTCCAGGGTGTACCCCGCCTTCCGCCTGATTGTAGCTGAGATAGGCTCCAGCGCCCCCCGCGACCCCGAAGGGAATAAGCGGTAGAAAATGGATGGATGGATGGAGTATATAACTGTAATTTTATTTTTTATTTTTACAGTAATTTTTTACAGTGAAGGTCATGGGTGTCAAACTCTGGCCCGTGGGCCAAATTTGGCCCAACGTGTAATTTGACTTGGCCCTTGAGGCAATATCAAATTAACACTAAAGCTGGACCGGCGATTATACATTGCGGCAGTGCCGCGGTAACACCGCATTCACCGCTACTTCTAATACTTGCCAACCCTCCCGGGAGTGACTCCAGCACTCCTCCCGAATTTTTTTTTTTTTTTTTTTTTCAGCTAGTCAAACGAGTGCCGGCCCAGTTTCATGTCAGTACAGCTTCTGCCAAGTGCCCCTGGCTGCAGCCCGCAGATCGAGGAGGGGCTTATTTTCCCTCAATGTGGGCGGGTCTCAACGTTGAGCCCGCGGGCTCCATCTGGTGGCGGAGATCCGGCAGCACACATTCTCAAACGTCAATAAAGCTACTTTTAACTTGTCAAATGTATTTTTTTTACCATGAAAAAACAATAAAAAAAATATATATATATAAACCATAGTATGAAAAAAGGTTCATGTATTTGATAGACTTAGACATTCCTACTTTTAACTTGTCAAATGTATCTGCCATCTTTTTTGTAGTTTTATTCCTTTTTTATTATCTTCATTATTTTCTGTATTGATCCTACACTATTATTGTGTTTTTTTTGTTACTTCTGATATGGCCTTGCCACGGTTTATTTGATTATTTATTTATTTATTTTTTGTGTCTTTTTATTTTGTATTGTTTTACATCTGATCAACTTCTGTGACTTTCCTTTTCTTTTTTAAGTGTGAACGGTGGAGAGGTCCTCGAGAGGTGATCTTGGGATCACTTCCTGAGGATCCTTGATGCCGAGGAATGTTCATCCACTATGGTCTGGATAGCCTGTAGCTGATCCTGAGCCAGAGCGGGATGGATGGATATATATATATATATATATATATATATATACAATATCTGGGTATCTTTTCTAATACTGTTTATACTGTAAACCTTGAATTGTTAAAGTTTAAGTGCACCTCTCTCCTCAAGTGTGCATGTGAGTGGGTATGAGTGGATGTGCGATTGTATGAAGGTTTTGCGTGACCAAAGTATGACTGTTAAATGTGATTTTAACTGTAAAATTCAATACAAATATTTGCAAAAAAAAACACAAAAAAAACTTGTCAAATGTATTTTTTTTTACCATGAAAAAACAATTTAAAAAAAATATATATAAACCATAGTATGGAAAAAGGTTCATGTATTTGATAGACTTAGACATTCCTACTTTTAACTTGTCAAATGTATTTTTTTTTACCATGAAAAAACAATTTAAAAAAATATATATCTAAACCATAGCATTTCCATAAGAGTATAGACACATATTATTTTGCACACTCAATTATATTAGCAAAGTCAAATAAACCAAAGATAGAAGACTTTGCATCATTGATTTTATTTTTCACCCCAGGCTAAAAATGTTTGATCTGTAAAGGCTTTGTTCCAAGCGTTTATGCGTGCTTTTCAATCAAAAGTTGATTGAAGTTGAGTGACTTTTATTTCGCTTATTATTTGTACAGACACGTTGCTCACAGCCTCTCTTCTGGCCCCTGGAGAGAGCTTGGTGTGAATGATGTCCAGGTGAGACATTACATAATAGCACTTGCTAACTTTTTACTATTTTCTTGCCATACTTTTATTAAAATACATTGTTCACACCTCAGGGCCTAACAAAGCAAGGGTGCTCCAACAACTGTGGCGTGTTTGTTTTGATGGTAAGACCAAATCAGCATGTTATAGCATTGCTGTTGTCTGTCAAAATGTTTGCTTGCTACATTAAAACCACATTAATTTGTATTGAAAAAAATGTATCCTTGGGAATACGCCTGACATTATATTAAGCAGTACCTCTTGGCTTACAGTACACTCTGTACATTGTAATGGGGGCCAATTGTGATTTCAGAGAGGTATGTGTAAATCGTGACACATTATGCTTAGTGTACAAGGTGTTATTTTTTTTACAACATATTAACATCTCTGCGATGAGGTGGCGACTTGTCCAGGGTGTACCCCACCTTCCGCCCAATTGTAGGTGAGATAGGCTCCAGCGCCCCTCGCGACCCCGAAGGGAATCAGCGGTAGAAAATGGATGGATGGATGGATATTAACATCTTCCTGCATTTCCTTCTTCAAAGGAAAACATGCTGCAAATTAGGAGATGGTGGTGTCTCGCTCTCCTGCAGAACTTCCCCATGCAGTAAGTGCTTTGAATATCACAAATCACAAAAAAAATGTTTTACTCACGGTCAACAGACCAACATGAATGTTTTCATAGTGAATGTATGTTGTCATTAAATCACTAAGGTCTGAAGAAGACCGATTGCAGGACAGAAAACGGCGACGAGTGCAAGGAGGGCTACAAGTGAGAGGTCATGTGATTAATTAGTCTTGTAGTCAACTATTGCTAGACTAAAGCGTAATTCCTCCACTTATTTCAATTACCTTAGTTTTACATCTTGCATTGTTATTGTGCCTATAAGAACCGCAATCGGTTTCCTTTCTAGACAGTGGAAAATGAACAGAACTGGAAACAGGGAACAGGGTTGCTTGTTATGGGCCAGAAAAATACCTTGATACTTGCCATTGTTAAACATTTATGGAAGCTTAAGGAATGTATTTGGCTAGGCTACAACATTTTTTTTTTCTTTACAGATCAAACATTTTTAACCTGGGGTGAAAAATAAAATCAATGATGCAAAGTATTCTGTCTTTGGTTTATTTGACTTAGCTAATATAATTGAGTGTGCAAAATAATATGTGTCTATACTCTTTTGGAAATGCTATGGTTTATATATAATTATTATTCTTTTTTTTTCATGGTAAATGCTATGGTATATATATATATATATATATATATATATATATATATATATATATATATATATATATATATATATATATATATATATGTATATATATATATATATATATTTATATATATATATATATATATATATATATATATATATATATATATATATATATATATATATATATATATATATATATATATATATATATATTTTCATGGTAAAAAAACACATTTGACAAGTTAAAAGTAGGAATGTCTAAGTCTATCAAATACATGAACCTTTTTCCATATTCAGATCTCCGCCACCAGATGGAGCCCGCGGGCTCAACGTTGAGCCCGCCCACATTGAGGGAAAATAAGCCCCTCCTCGATCTGCGGGCTGCAGCCAGGGGTTACTCAGAAGCACCAACACACACACACAATTGAATGCAACGCATACTTCATCAACAGCGATACAGGTTACACTGACGGTAGCCAAATAAAAAACTTTAACACTTTTAGAAATATACGCCACACTGTGAATCCACACCAAACAAGAATGACAAACACATTTCGGGAGAACATCCGCACCGTAACACAACATAAACACAACACAACAAATACCCAGAACCCTTTGTAGCACTAAATCTTCCGGGACGCTACAAGGTGTGTGTGTGTGTGGGGGGGGGGGGGGGGGGGGGGGGGTTTGGTGGTAGCGGGGGTGTATTTTGTAGCGTCCCGAAAGAGTTAGTGCTGCAAAAGATTCTGGGTATTTGTTCTTTTGTGTTTATGTTATGGTACGGTGCGGATGTTCTCCCGAAAAGTGTTTTTTATTTTTGTTTGGTGTGGGTTCACAGTGTGGCGTATATTTCTAACAGTGTTAAAGTTTTTTATACTGGCACCCTCAGTGTAACCTGTATCGCTGTTGATGAAGTATGCGTTGCATTCATTTGTGTATGCGTGCTGAAGCTGCACATATCTTGTGACTGGGTGTGAATGATGTTAGAATTGGGTGTACGAGATATGACTGTTGAACACCTTCGTTCGATAATGAAAGTTGCCTCAGCTCAAAGCCTGAGCCCCGACATTAAAGAACTAGCATCTAAAAAAAGATGCTAGGTATCTGGCTTGGGCACATCAAATTAGATCAGTGTGTTGCAAACTGAGCAGTTTAAAGTCCTGAATGGTTGTTTTATTCATTGTTATTTTATTTTCAAATTTATTAGCCTGTGGAAAAAGTTAATGTTGATATTTACCTCAGAAGGCTGCAAATAGAAAAGAGGCATTCAATTTTTATTTAAATTGTATTTGATATGCAATTGATATTTTTTAATTATTATTATTATTATTTGAAACTCCATTTTGCATGTCACTATAAAGTTATATAAGCCTTGCTTGTTCAATATTCAATGCAAAACTTGTTTGGGTCCCTATTAAAAGGTTAATTTGTTCAACCTTGGCCCGCGGCTTTGTTCAGTTTTAAACTTTGGCCCACTCTGTATTTGAGTTTGACACCCCTGGTGAAGGTGAATCTCTGTCATCCTGGAGGCCACGGGGAAGACCCAGGACACATTGGGAACACTATGTCTCCCGGCTGGCCTGGGAACGCCTCGGGATCCCCTGAGAAAAGGTCCTAGGTGAGGGATCAGACAAAGAGCAGCTCAAAGACCTTTATGAAAAGTACAAATCGAGGACCTAGATTTTTCTCGCCCAGGCGCAGGTCACCGTGGCTCCCCTGTGGAGCCAGGCGCAGAGGTGGGGCACGATGGCGAGCGACTGGTGGCCGGGCCTGTCTCCATGGGGCCCTGCCGGGCTCATTTCGAAGAGGCAACGTGGGTCAACCCTCCAATGGGCTCACCACTCATGGGCCCATTGAGGTCATAGAGGTCGGATGCAGTGTGAACTGGGCGGAAGCCGAAGGCAGGGCACTTGGCAGTCCGATTATCGGCTACATAAGCTCGCTCTTGGGACGTGGAACGTCACCTCGCTGGGAGGGAAAGAGCCTGAGCTGGTGCGCGAGGTGAAGAAGTTCCGGCTAGATATAGTTGGACTCACTTCGACGCACAGCAAGGGCTCTGGAACCTGTTCTCTCAAGAGGGGCTGGACTCTCTTCCACTCTGGCGTTGCAAGCAATGAGAGGCTGGGGTGGCAATTGTTGTTGCTCAAAGCCTGCACGTTGGACTTTAACCCAGTAGACGAGATGGTAGCTTCCCTCCGCCTTCGGGTTGGGTGACGGGTCCTGACTGTTGTTTGTGTTAACGCACCAAACAGCAGCTCAGAGTACCCACTCTTTTTGGATTCCCTTGAGGGAGTACTGGAGAGTGCTCCCTCGGGTAATTCCCTTGTTCTGTTGGGGGACTTCAATGCTCATGTTGGCAAGGACAGAGAAACCTGGAGAGTCGTGATTGGGAAAAATGGCCACCCGGATCTGAACCCAAGTGGTGCTTTGTTATTGGACTTTTGTGCTCGTCACGGATTGTCCATAACAAACACAATGTTCAAACATAAGGAAGAACTTTGAACATGTCACGAGGGAGGTGCTGGACATTGAGTCTGAGTGGACCATGTTCCGTGCCTCTCTTGTCGAGCCTGCTGATTGGAGCTGTGGCCGCAAGGTGTTTGGTGCCTGTCGTGGCGGTAATCCTAGAACTCGCTGGTGGCCACCAGCAGGGAGGGATGCCGTCAAGCTGAAGAAAGAGCCTATCGGGTCCTTTTGGCTCATGGGACTCCAGAGGCAGCGGGCATACCGACAGGCCAAGCAGTGCCTGGGGAATCTGTGGTGGACTCTCCTATTTCTGGGGCTTAGGTTGCCTAGGTAGTTAAAAAGCTCCTCTGTGGCAAGGCCCCGGTGGTGGATGAGTTCCTTAAGGCTCTGGATACTGTGGGGCTGTCTTGGTTGACAAGACTCTGCAACATCGCGTGAACATTGGGGGTGGTACCTCTGGATTGGCACACCGGGGTGGTGGTTCCTCTCTTTAAGAAGGGGAACCGGAGGGTGTGTTCCAACTATCGTGAAACACACTCCTCAGCCTTCCTGGTAAGGTCTATTCATGTGTACTGGAGAGGAGGAAACTCGGATCCAGGACGAACAGTGTGGTTTTCGTCCTGGTCGTGGAACGGTAGACCAGGTCTATACTCTCGGCAGGGTCCTTGAGTGTGAAGCGACTGGGATGAGAATCAGCACCTCCAAGTCCAAGTCCATGGTTCTCGTGCCATCTCCAGGTTGGGGAGGAGATCTTGCCCCAAGTGGAGGAGTTCAAGTACCTAGGAGTCTTGTTCACGAGTGAAGATAGAGTGGATCGAGAGATCCACAGGCGGTTTGGTGCGGCGTCTTCAGTATTGAGGACGCTATATCGATCCGTTGTGGTGAAGAAGGAGCTGAGCCAGAAGGAAAAGCTCTCAATTTACCGTCGATCTACGTTCCCAGCTTTGGGTTATGACCGAAAGGACAAGCGGCCGAAATGCGTTTCCTCTGCCGGGTGGTGGGTCTCTCCCTTAGAGACAGGGTGAGAAGCTCTGTCATCCGGGAGGAACTCAAAGTAAAGCCGCTGCTCCTCCACATTGAGAGGAGCCATGAGGTGGTTCGGGCATCTGCTCAGGATGCCACCCTAGGGAGGTGTGGCAGGAGGCCACGGGGAAGACCTAGGACACATTGGAAAGACTATGTCCCCGGTTGGCCTGGGAACGCCTCGGAATACCCCGAGAAGAGCTGGACGAAGTGGCTGGGGAGAGGGAAGTCTGGGATTTTCTGCTCAGGCTGCTGCCCCCGCAACCCGACCTCGGATAAGCGGAAGAAAATGTATGGATTTAGAATGACAGTTATACTGTCAGATTGAGTACAAAAACTAACTAAACCTTACACAATATAATGTTTCTAGTAAAACTCACAAAGATACATATCTCCAGGCATTATTAGCCATTTTGCATGTGTGGTTTAGGAGTTATGTTTAAATAAATAACTGTCAGATTGAGTGTGACAGTAAACTGTCATAGTGAGTAAAACCCTTATTTTGTATTTGCAAACCTTACAAAAACAACTAAATCTAGTTAAACTCACACAGATACAATATTACAGGCATTTTTAGACACAATGCATGTTTGGTTTTAGAGTTATGTTTATATAACTTTCATATTTAGTATGACAGTTATACTGTCATATTGAATAAAAACAACAACTAACTTGTGTCTTTCCAACCTTACAAAATACCATTTTTCTAGTAAAACTAACTAAGATACATGCTCCAGGCATTATTAGCTATTTTGCATGTGTTGTTTGAGTTATGTTTAAATAACTGTCATATTGAGTGTGACAGTATACTGTCATAAAACCCAATTTTTGTATTTGCAACCCTGATTCTAGTAAAACTCACATATATACAATATTACAGGCAGTTTTGGACATAATGGTTTGGTTTTGGAGTTATGTTTATATAACTTTCATATATAGTATGACAGCTAAACTGTTATATTGAGTAAAAAAACTAACTTGTGTTTGTCATAAAACCCAATTTTTGTATTAGCAAACCATACAACTGATTCAAATAAAACTCACATGGATTCAATATTACAGGCATTTTCAGACATTTTGCATGTTTGGTTTAGGAATTATGTTGTAATACATAATACAATACAAATAATTTTTGTGTTTGCAAGCCTTAAAAAAAGCATATGTTTCCAGGAAAACTCCCAAAGATGCATTATTTCAGGCATTATTAGCCATTTTTCAGGTGTAGTTTAGGAGTTATGTTTAAATAACTGTCATATTGAGTGTGGCGTTATACTGTCATATTGAGTTAAAAAAATCTAACTTGTGTCTTTGCAAACCTTACAAAAGAAAATGTTTCTAGCAACACTCACAAAGATAATTTTTTTCACGCTATTAGACATGTTTCATGTGTATTTAGGAGTTATAATTAAATAACTTTCATATTGAGTGTTACAGTTTTAATGTCATTATGTGTAAAACCTAATTTTTGTATTTGCAAACCTTACAAAAACAATTGATTCTAGTAAAACTTACATAAATTCAATATTACAGGCATTTTTAGACAATTCACATGTTTGGTTTAAAAATTGTGTTTGAATACATTTGTACAAATGAATACATTATTATAAGCAATTTTAGACATGACACACGTTTGGTTCTGGAGTTATGTTTATATAACTTTTATATTTAGTATGACTGTTATACTTTCATATTGAATAAAAAAAAACTAGCTTGTGTCTTTGCAAACTTTACAAAATATCATTTTTCTAGTAAAACCAACAAAGATACATGTCTCCAGGCATTATTACCCATTTTGCATGGGTTGTTTAGGAATTATGTTTAAATACATTTTTAGTGCTTTTTTCGCATTATCTCAGGATTCTTAGATCATTACTTTCATATTGAGTAAAAAACAAGTTTTTGTTTTTGCAAACCTTACAAACTCACATTAATACATTAATACAGGCAATTTTAGACATGACACATGTTTGGTTTTGGAGTTATGTTTATTAACTTTCATATTTAGTATGACTGTTATACTGTCATATTGAATAAGAAAAAACTAGCTTGTGTCTTTGCAAACTTTACAAAAGATAATTTTTCTAGTAAAACTAACAAAGATACATGTCTCCAGGCATTATTACCCATTTTGCACGGGTTGTTTAGGAATTATGTTTAAATACATTTTTATTGCTTTTTTCGCATTATCTCAGGATTCTAAAATCCTTACTTTCATATTGAGGAAAAAAACTACTTTTTGTTTTGCAAACCTTACAAACTCACATAAATACATTATTACAGGCATTTTTAGACATAACACATGTTTGGTTTTGGAGTTATGTTTTGATAACTTTCATATTTAGTAGGACTGTTATACTGTCATATTTAATTTTAAAAAACTAGCTTGTGTCTTTGCAAACTTTACAAAACATCATTTTTCTAGTAAAACTAACAAAGATACATGTGTCCAGATATTATTACCCATTTTGCATGGGTTGTTTAGGAATTATGTTTAAATACATTTTTATTGCTTTTTTCGCATTATCTCAGGATTCTAAGATCATTACTTTCATATTGAGTAAAAAGCTACTTTTTGTTTTTGCAAACCTTACACACTCACATAAATACATTATTACAGGCATTTTTAGACATGACACATGTTTGGTTTTGGAGTTATGTTTATATAACTTTCATATTTAGTATGATTGTTATACTGTCATATTGAATAAAAAAAAACTAGCTTGTGTCTTTGCAAACATTACAAAAGATCATTTTTCTAGTAAAACTAACAAAGATACATGTCTCCAGGCATTATTACCCATTTTGCATGGGTTGTTTAGGAATTATGTTTAAAGACATTTTTATTGCTTTTTTCGCATTATCTCAGGATTCTAAAATCCCTACTTTCATATTGAGGAAAAAACTACTTTTTGTTTTTGCAAACCTTACAAACTCACATAAATACATTATTATAGGCAATTTTAGACATGACACACGTTTGGTTCTGGAGTTATGTTTATATAACTTTCATATTTAGTATGACTATTATACTGTCTTATTGAATAAAAACAACTAGCTTGTGTCTTTGCAAACTTTACAAAATATACATTTCCTAGTAAAACTAACAAAGATACATGTCTCCAGTTATTATTACCCATTTTGCCTGGGTTGTTTAGGAGTTATGTTTAAATATATTTTTATTGCTTTTTTCGCATTATCTCAGGATTCCAAGATCATTACTTTCATATTGAGTAAAAAACTACTTTTTGTTTTTGCAAACCTTACAAACTCACATAAATACATTATTACAGACATTTTTAGACATGACACATGTTTGGTTTTGGAGTTATGTTTATATAACTTTTATATTTAGTATGACTGTTATACTGTCATATTGAATAAAAAAAACTAGCTTGTGTCTTTGCAAACATTACAAAAGATCATTTTTCTAGTAAAACTAACAAAGATACATGTCTCCAGGCATTATTACCCATTTTGCATGGGTTGTTTAGGAATTATGTTTAAATACATTTTTATTGCTTTTTTCGCATTATCTCAGGATTTTAAGATCATTACTTTCATATTGAGTAAAAAACTACTTTTTGTTTTTGCAAACCTTACAAACTCACATTAATACATTATTACAGGCATTTTTAGACATGACACATGTTTGGTTTTGGAGTTATGTTTATATAACTTTCATATTTAGTATGATTGTTATACTGTCATATTGAATAAAAAAAAAAACTAGCTTGTGTCTTTGCAAACATTACAAAAGATCATTTTTCTAGTAAAACTAACAAAGATACATGTCTCCAGGCATTATTACCCATTTTGCATGGGTTGTTTAGGAATTATGTTTAAAGACATTTTTATTGCTTTTTTCGCATTATCTCAGGATTCTAAAATCCCTACTTTCATATTGAGGAAAAAACTACTTTTTGTTTTTGCAAACCTTACAAACTCACATAAATACATTATTATAGGCAATTTTAGACATGACACACGTTTGGTTCTGGAGTTATGTTTATATAACTTTCATATTTAGTATGACTGTTATACTGTCTTATTGAATAAAAACAACTAGCTTGTGTCTTTGCAAACTTTACAAAATATACATTTCCTAGTAAAACTAACAAAGATACAGGTCTCCAGTTATTATTACCCATTTTGCCTGGGTTGTTTAGGAGTTATGTTTAAATACATTTTTATTGCTTTTTTCGCATTATCTCAGGATTCCAAGATCATTACTTTCATATTGAGTAAAAAACTACTTTTTGTTTTTGCAAACCTTACAAACTCACATAAATACATTATTACAGACATTTTTAGACATGACACATGTTTGGTTTTGGAGTTATGTTTATATAACTTTTATATTTAGTATGACTGTTATACTGTCATATTGAATAAAAAAAACTAGCTTGTGTCTTTGCAAACTTTACAAAAGATCATTTTTCTAGTAAAACTAACAAAGATACATGTCTCCAGGCATTATTACCCATTTTGCATGGGTTGTTTAGGAATTATGTTTAAATACATTTTTATTGCTTTTTTCGCATTATCTCAGGATTTTAAGATCATTACTTTCATATTGAGTAAAAAACTACTTTTTGTTTTTGCAAACATTACAAACTCACATTAATACATTATTACAGGCATTTTTAGACATGACACATGTTTGGTTTTGGAGTTATGTTTATATAACTTTCATATTTAGTATGGCTGTTATACTGTCATATTGAATAAAAAAAACTAGCTTTTGTCTTTGCAAACTTTACAAAATATCATTTTTCTAGTAAAACTAACAAAGATACATGTCTCCAGGCATTATTACCCAATTTGCATGGGTTGTTTAGGAATTATGTTTAAAGACATTTTTATTGCTTTTTTCGCATTATCTCAGGATTCTAAGATCATTACTTTCATATTGAGTAAAAAACTACTTTTTGTTTTTGCAAACCTTACAAACCCACATGAATACATTATTATAAGCAATTTTAGACATGACACACGTTTGGTTTTGGAGTTATGTTCATATAACTTTCATATTTAGTATGACTGTTATACTGTCATATTGAATAAAAAAAAAAACTAGTTTGTGTCTTTGCAAACTTTACAAAAGATCATTTTTCTAGTAAAACTAACAAAGATACATGTCTCCAGGCATTATTACCCATTTTGCATGGGTTGTTTAGGAATTATGTTTAAAGACATTTTTATTGCTTTTTTCGCATTATCTCAGGATTCTAAAATCCCTACTTTCATATTGAGGAAAAAACTACTTTTTGTTTTTGCAAACCTTACAAACTCACATAAATACATTATTATAGGCAATTTTAGACATGACACACGTTTGGTTCTGGAGTTAAGTTTATATAACTTTCATATTTAGTATGACTGTTATACTGTCTTATTGAATAAAAACAACTAGCTTGTGTCTTTGCAAACTTTACAAAAGATCATTTTTCTAGTAAAACTAACAAAGATACATGTCTCCAGGCATTATTACCCATTTTGCATGGGTTGTTTAGGAATTATGTTTAAATACATTTTTATTGCTTTTTTCGCATTATCTCAGGATTTTAAGATCATTACTTTCATATTGAGTAAAAAACTACTTTTTGTTTTTGCAAACATTACAAACTCACATTAATACATTATTACAGGCATTTTTAGACATGACACATGTTTGGTTTTGGAGTTATGTTTATATAACTTTCATATTTAGTATGGCTGTTATACTGTCATATTGAATAAAAAAAAACTAGCTTGTGTCTTTGCAAACTTTACAAAATATCATTTTTCTAGTAAAACTAACAAAGATACATGTCTCCAGGCATTATTACCCAATTTGCATGGGTTGTTTAGGAATTATGTTTAAAGACATTTTTATTGCTTTTTTGCATTATCTCAGGATTCTGAGATCATTACTTTCATATTGAGTAAAAAACTACTTTTTGTTTTTGCAAACCTTACAAACCCACATGAATACATTATTATAAGCAATTTTAGACATGACACACGTTTGGTTTTGGAGTTATGTTCATATAACTTTCATATTTAGTCTGACTGTTATACTGTCATATTGAATAAAAAAAAAAACTAGTTTGTGTCTTTGCAAACTTTACAAAAGATCATTTTTCTAGTAAAACTAACAAAGATACATGTCTCCAGGCATTATTACCCATTTTGCATGGGTTGTTTAGGAATTATGTTTAAATACATTTTTATTGCTTTTTTCGCATTATCTCAGGATTCTAAGATCATTACTTTCATATTGAGTAAAAAACTACTTTTTGTTTTTGCAAACCTTACAAACTCACATAAATACATTATTACAGACATTTTTAGACATGACACATGTTTGGTTTTGGAGTTATGTTTATATAACTTTCATATTTAATATGACTGTTATACTGTCATATTGAATAAAAAAAAAACTGGCTTGTGTCTTTGCAAACTTTACAAAAGATCATTTTTCCAGTAAAACTAACAAAGATACATGTTTCCAGGCATTATTAGCCATTTTGCATATGTTGTTTAGGAGTAATGTTTAAATACATTTTTATTGCTTTTTTCGCATTATCTCAGGATTTTAAGAACATTACAGTCATATTGAGTAAAAAAAGTACTTTTTGTGTTTGCAAGATTTAAAAAAGCATGTGTTTCGAGTAAAACGGCCAAGGATGCATTATTTCAGGCATTATTAGCCATTTTTCATATGTGGTTTGAGTTATGGTTAAATAACTGTCATATTCTGTCAGTTATGACATAGTAAGTAAAACCTAATTTATGTATTTGCAAACCTTACAAAATCATTTAAATCTAGTAAAACTCACATGGATTCAATATTACAGACATTTTTAGACATTTTGTATATTTGGTTTAGGAATTATGTTGGAATCATTTTTTTTAATTTGTTCGTATTTTCTCAGAATTTTAGAACATTACTGTCATATTGAGTAAAGAAATAATTTTTGTGTTTGCAAGCCTTAAAAAAGCATATGCTTCGAGTAAAACTTACAAGAATGCATTATTTCAGGCATTGTTAATCATTTTTCATGTTTAGTTTAAGAGTTATGTTTAAATAACTGTCATATTGAGTGTGGCAGTTATACTGTCTAATTGAGTAAAAAAAACTAACCTGTCTTTGCAAACCTTACAAAAGAAAATGTTTCTAGTAACACTCACAAAGATAAATTTTTTCACGCATTATTAGACATGTTTCATGTGTGGTTAGTAGTTATAAATAAATAATTGTCATATTGAGTGTTACAGTTTTAATGTCATTATGTGTAAAACCTAATTTTTGTATTTGCAAACCTTATAAAAACAATTGATTCTAGTAAAACTTATATAGATCCAATATTACAGGATTTTTTAGACATTTTACATGTTTGGTTTAAAATTTGTGTTTGAATACATTTGTATTGCTTTTTTCGCATTATCTCAGGATTCTAAGAACATTACTTTCATATTGAGTAAAAAAACTACTTTTTGTTTTTGCAAACCTTACAAACTCACATAAATACATTATTACAGGCATTTTTAGACATGACACATGTTTGGTTTTGGAGTTATGTTTATATAACTTTCATATTTAGTATGACTGTTATACTGTCATATTGAATAAAAAAAACTAACTTGTGTCTTTGATATCTTTACAAAAGATCATTTTTTTAAACTAACAACGTTACATGTCTCCCTAGGCATTATTAGCCATTTTGCATGTGTTGTTTAGGAGTTAGGTTTAAATACATTTTTATTGCTTTTTCCCCATTATCTCAGGGTTCTAAGAACATTACAGTCAAGTAAAAAACTATTTTTTGTGTTTGCAAAATATAAAACTCAGTAAAACTCCCAATGATTCATTATTTCAGGCATTATTAGCCATTTTTTTGTGTGGTTTATGACTTATGTTTAAATAACTGTCATATTGAGTGTGATTTTGTCATTGTGAGTAAAACCTAATTTTTGTATTTGCAAACCTTACAAAAACAACCGATTCTAGGAAAAGTCACATTGATACAATATTACAGGCATGTTTGGACATATTGCATGTTTGGTTTTGGAGTTATATTTATATAACCTGCTTTGTGAGCCGCCACCTTTGTGGTTTGCGTGTCCCACTGATCCAGGAACTATGTTGTCCGGGGGCTTCTATGGTCTCCCAAGACAAACAGGTCCTAGGTGAGGGATCAGACAAAGAGCAGCTCAAAGACCTTTATTAAAAGTACAATTGAGGACCTAGATTTTTTCTCGCCCGGACGCAGGTCACCGTGGCTCCCCTGTGGAGCCAGGCCCAGAGGTGTGGCACGATGGCGATTGACGGGCCAGTCCCCATGGGGCCCAGCCGTGCTCAGCTCGAAGAGGCAACGTGGATCCCCCCTCCAGGGCTCAACACTCATGGGCTGGGTCATAGAGGGTGCAGTGTGAGCTGGGCGGCAGCCGAAGGCAGGGCACTTGGTGGTCCGATTATCGGCTACATAAGCTCGCTCTTGGGACATGGAACGTCACCTCGCTGGGAGGGAAGGAGCCTGAGCTGGTGCATGAGGTGGAGACGTTCCCGGCTAGATATAGTTGGACTCACAGCAAGGGCTCTGGAACCTGTTCTCTCAGAGGGGCTGGACTGAGCTGAACTTTCATTACTTGCAACGCCAGAGTGGAAGAGATTCCACACTGGCGTTGCATCTAATGAGAGGCTGGGGTGGCAATTCTTGTTGCCCCCCGGCTCAAAGCCTACACGTTGGACTTTAAACCCAATAGACGAGATGGTAGCTTCCTTCAGCCTTCGGGTTGGGTGACGAGTCCTGATTGTTGTTTGTGTTTACACACCAAACAGCAGCTCAGAGTACCAACTCTTTTTGGATTCCCTTGAGGGAGTACTGGAGAGTGCTCCCTCGGGTGATTCCCTTGTTCTGCTGGTGGACTTCAACGCTATGTTGGCAACGACAGTGAAACCTGGAGAGTCGTGATTGGGAAAAATGGCCACCCAGATCTGAACCCAAGTGGTGCTTTGTTATTGGACTTTTGTGCTTGTCACTGATTGTCCATAACAAACACAATGTTCAAACATAAGGGTGTCCATATGTGCACTTGGCACAAGGACACCCTCGGCCGCATGATTGACTTTGTAGTTGTGTCATGGGATTTGCGGCCTCATGTTTTGGACACTCGGTGAAGAGAGGGGCAGAGCTTTCCACCAACCACCACCTGGTGGTGAGCTGGCTCCGATGGTAGGGGAGGATGCCGGTCAGACCTGGCAGGCCCAAACGTATTGTAAGGGTCTGCTGGGAACACCTAGCAGAGTCTCCTGAAGAACTTTGAACATGTCCGGAAGAACTTTGAACATGTCACGAGGGAGGTGCTGGACATTGAGTCTGAGTGGACCATGTTCTGGACCGTTCCTCTCTTGTTGAGCCAGCTGATTGAAGCTGTGGCCGCAAGGTGTTTGGTGCCTGTCGTGGCGGTAATCCACCAGCAGTGAGGGATGCTGTCAAGCTGAAGAAAGAGCCACCGGGTCCTTTTGGCTCATGGGACTCCAGAGGCAGTGAGCATACCGACAGGCCAAGCGAGACCTCCTCAGTCCCACCAACACGTCTTCCTATGAGGAAACAGTGCCTGGGAAGTCTGTGGTGGGCTCTCCTATTTCTGGGGCTGAGGTTGCCAAGGTAGTTAAAAAGCTCCTCGGTGGCAAGGCCCCGGGGATATGAGCTCCGTCCGGAGTTCCTTAAGGCTCTGGATGCTGTGGGGCAGTCTTGGTTGACAAGACTCTGCAACATTGCGTCTACATCGGGGGCGGTACCTCTGGATTGGCAGACCGGGGTGGTGGTTCCTCTCTTTAAGAAGGGGAACCGGAGGGTGTGTTCCAAATATCGTAGATCACACTCCTCAGCCTTCCTGGTAAGGTCTATTCATGTGTAATGGAGAGGAGGAACCTCGGATCCAGGACGAACAGTGTGGTTTTCGTCCTGGTCGTGGAACGGTAGACCAGCTCTATACTCTCGGCAGGGTCCTTGAGTGTGCATGGGAGTTTGCCCAACCAGTCTACATAAGTTTTGTGGACTTGGAGAAGACATTCAACCTTGGCCCCCGGTAAATCCTGTGGGGAGTGCTCAGAGAGTATGGAGTATCGGCATGTCTGATTGTGGCGGGTGTCTCCCTGTATGATCAGTGTCAGAGCTTGGTCCGCATTGCCGGCAGTATGTCGGACCCCTTTCCAGTGAGGGTTGGACTCCGCCAAGGCTGCCCTTTGTCACCGATTCTGTTCATAACTTTAATGGACAGAATATCTAGGCGCAGTCATGGCTTTGAGGATCCCCTCAACGCCATGACTGCGCCTGGTTTGGTGGCTGCAGGATTAGGTCTCTGCTTTTTGCAGATGATGTGGTCCTGATGGCTTCAACTGGCCAAGATCTTCAGCTTTCATTGGATCGGTTCGCAGTGAAGCGACTGGGATGAGAATCAGCACCTCCAAGTCCGAGTCCATGGTTCTCGCCCGGGAAAAGGTGGAGTGCCATCTCGAGGTTGGGAAAGAGATCTTGCCCGAAGGGAAGGAGTTGAAGTACCTAGGAGTCTTGTTCACGAGTGAGGATAGAGTGGATTGTGAGATCTACAGGCGGATCGGTGCGGCGTCTTCAGTAATGAGGACGCTATATCGATCCGTTGTGGTGAAGAAGGAGCTGAGCCAGAAGGAAAAGCTTTCAATTTACCGGTCGATCAACGTTCCCATCCTCACCTATGGTCATGAGCTTTGGGTTATGACCGAAAGGACAAGGTCACGGGTACAAGCGGCCGAAATGAGTTTCCTCCGCCGGGTGGTGGGTCTCTCCCTTAGAGATAGGGTGAGAAGCTCTGTCATCTGGGAGGAACTCAGTGTAAAGCCGCTGCTCCTCCACATTGAGAGGAGCCAGATGAGGTGGTTCGGGCATCTGCTCAGGATGCCACCCGAACGCCTCCCTAGGTCCGAACGGCAGGAGGCCATGGGGAAGACCTAGGATACATTGGAAAGACTATGGCCTGGGAACGCCTCGGGATCCCCCGAGAAGAGCTGGACGAAGTGGCTGGGGAGAGGGAAGTCTGGGCTCTCTGCTTAGGCTGCTGCCCCCGCAACCCGACCTCGGATAAGCGGAAGAAAATGGATGGATTTAGTATGACAGTTATACTGTCATATTGAGTGTGACAGTATACTGTCATAAAACCCAATTTTTGTATTTGCAAACCTGATTCTAGTAAAACTCACATCTATACAATAATACAGGCAATTTTGGACATAATGCACGTTTGGTTTTGGAGTTATTTTCATATAACTTTAATATATAGTATGACATCTATACTGTTATATTGAGTAAAAAAACTAACTTGTGTCTGTCATAAAACTCAAGTTTTGTATTTGCAAACCTTACAAAAACAAATGATTCTAGTAAAACTCACATGGATTCAATATTACAGGCATTTTTAGACATTTTGCATGTTTGGTTTAGGAATCATGTTGGAATACATTTGTATTGTTTTTTTCACATTATCTCAGCATTTTAAGAACTTACTGTCATATTGAGTAAAAAAAACTTTTTGTGTTTGCAAGCCTTAAAAAAACAACCGATTCTAGTAAAACTCCCATTGATACAATATTACAGGCATGTTTAGACATCTTGCATGTTTGGTTTTGGAGTTATGTTTATATAACCTGCTTTCTGAGCCGCCACCTTTGTGGTTTGCGTGTCCCACTGATCCTAGGAGCTATGTTGTCCGGGGGCTTCTATGCCCCCTGGTAGGGTCCCCCAAGACAAACAGGTCCTAGGTGAGGAATCAGACAAAGAGCAGCTCAAAGACCTTTATGAAAAGTACAAATCGAGGACCTAGATATTTTCTCGCCCGGACGCGGGTCACCGTGACTCCCCTGTGGAGCCAGGCCCAGAGGTGGGGCACGATGGCGAGCGACTGGTGCCCATGGGGCCCAGCTCGAAGAGGCAACGTGGGTCCCCCCTGCAATAGGCTCACCACTCATGGGCTGGGTCATAGAGGTCGGGTGCAGTGTTAGCTGGGCGGAAGCCGAAGGCAGGGCACTTGGCGGTCCGATTATCGGCTACATAAGCTCGCTCTTGGGACGTGGAACGTCACCTCGCGAGGTGGAGAAGTTCCCGGCTAGATAAAGCTGGACTCACTTCGACGCACAGCAAGGGCTCTGGAACCTGTTCTCTCAAGAGGGGTTGGACTCTCTTCCACTCTGGCGTTGCAAGTAATGAGAGGCTGGGTTGGCAATTCTTGTTGCCCCCCCGGCTCAAAGCCTGCACGTTGGACTTAACCCAGAAGACGAGATGGTAGCTTCCCTCCGCTTTCGGGTTGGGTGACGGGTCCTGACTGTTGTTGGTGTTTACGCACCAAACAGCAGCTCAGAGTACCCACTCTTTTTGGATTCCCTTGAGAGTGCTCCCTCGGGTGATTCCCTTGTTCTGCTGGGGGTCTTCAACGCTCATGTTGGCAACGACTTTGAAACCTGGAGAGTCGTGATTGGGAAAAATGGCCACCCGGATCTGAACCCAAGTGGTGCTTTGTTATTGGACTTTTGTGCTCGTCACGGATTGTCCATAACAAACACAATGTTCAAACATAAGGGTGTCCATATGTGCACTTGGCACCAGGACACCCTCGGCCGCAGTTCCATTATTGACTTTGTAGTTGTGTCATGGGATTTGCGGCCTCATGTTTTGGACACTCGGGTGAAGAGAGGGGCGAGCTTTCTACCGATCACCACCTGGTGAGCTGGCTCCGATGGTGGGGTAGGATCCCGGACAGACCTGGCAGGCCCAAACGCATTGTGAGAGTCTTTTGGGAATGCCTAGCAGAGTCTCCTGTCAGAGAGAGTTTCTTTTTCCACCTCCGGAGGAACTTTGAACATGTCACAAAGGAGGTGCTGGACATTGAGTCTGAATGGATCATGTTCCGTGCCTCTCTTGTCAAGCCAGCTGATTGGAGCTGTGGCCGCAAGGTGTTTGGTGCCTGTCGTGGCGGTAATCCTAGAACCCGCTGGTGGCCACCAGCAGTGCGGGATGCCGTCAAGCTGAAGAAAGAGCTTATCTGGTCCTTTTGGCTCATGTGACTCCAGAGGAAGCGGGCATACCGACAGGCCAAGCAGTGCCTGGGGAATCTGTGGTGGGCTCTCCTATTTCTGGGGCTGAGGTTGCATAGGTAGTTTTAAAAGCTCCATCCGGAGTTCCTTAAGGCTCTGGATGCTGTGGGGCTGTTTTAGTTGACAAGACTCTGCAACATCGCGTGGACATCAGGGGCGGTACTTCTGGATTGGCAGACCGGGGTGGTGGTTCCTCTCTTTAAGAAGGGGAACCGGAGGGTGTGTTCCAACTATCGTAGATCACACTCCTCAGCCTTCCCGGTAAGGTCTATTCATGTGTACTGGAGAGGAGGAACCTCGGATCCAGGACGAACAGTGTGGTTTTCGTCCTGGTCGTGGAACGGTAGACCAGCTCTATACTCTCGGCAGGGTCCTTGAGTGTGCATGGGAGTTTGTCCAACCAGTCTACATGTGCTTTGTGGACTTGGAGAAGACATTCGACCGTGGCCACCCCGGGAAGTCCTGTGGGGAGTGCTCAGAGAGTATGGGGTATCGGCATGTCTGATTGTGGCGGGTCGCTCCCTGTATGATCAGTGTCAGAGCTTGGTCCGCATTGCCAGCAGTAAGTCGGACCCCTTTCCAGTGAGGGTTGGACCGGAGTCCAACCCTCGTGTTGGCTGCCCTTAGTCACCAAATGTGTTCATAAATTTTATGGACAGAATTTCTAGGCGCAGTCATGGCGTTGAGGGGATCCGGTTTGGTGGCTGCAGGATTAGGTCTCTCGTTTTTGCAGATGATGTGGTCCTTATGGCTTTAACTGGCCAGGATCTTCAGCTCTCATTGGATTGGTTCGCAGCCGAGTGTGAAGCGACTGGGATGAGAATCAGCACCTCCAAGTCCGAGGTTCTCGCCCGGGAAAGGGTGGAGTGCCATTTCGAGGTTGGGCAGGAGATCTTGCCCCAAGTGGATGAGTTCAAGTACCTGGAGTCTTGTTCATGAGTGAGGGAAGAGTGGATCGTGAGATGCACAGGCTGGCGGCCGAAATGAGTTTTCTCCGCTGGGTGGCGGGTCTCTCCCTTACTGTAAGAATTTTCACCGTTTAATTACAGTAACCTACTGGCAGCTAATGGTTCCAGTATAAAACTGTTTTTCTACAGCACACATACTGTGATTTATCACTACAGTTTATTACTGTAAAAAGTATCACAGTACTGTGCTGTATCAAATATACGCTTCACAGCATAATACTGTCATCTGTTTAGCGGCATTACACTGTTATTTTAGTGTATCTACTGTAATATCCATTAACAGTTAATTACAGTAAAATAATTGTAAGCACTATAGACTGAGCTTTACAGTATCTTCTCTGCATCCTGGGGTCACACTGGTGCTTCTTGCCTTTACCCATTCAACATATCTTTACCTGCACATTACCTACCTTCTCTGCATAGTGTGGTCACGCTGGTGCTTTCTACCTTTACCCATTCAACATATCTTTACCTGCACATTACCTACCTTCTCTATATCCTGGAGTCAAGCTGGTGTTTCCTGCCTTTACTCATTCAACATATCTTTACCTGCACATTACCTACCTTCTCTGTATCCTTGGGTCACACTGGTGCTTCTTTCTTTCACCATACAACATATCTTCACCTGCACATACCTACCTTGTCTGCATGGCCTCGACCACACCTGCGCTTCCTTCTTTCACCCATTCAACATACCTTCACCCGCACATTACCTACCTTGTCTGCATAGTGGGGTCACACTGGTGCTTCCTGCCTTTACCCATTCAACATATCTTCACCCGCACATTACCTACTTGCTCTGCATTCTCGGGTCAAGCTGGTGCTTCCTGCCATCATCCAGTCAACATGTCTTTACCTGCAAATTATCTACTTTTTCTGCATCCTGGGGTCAAACAGGTGCTTCCTTCTTTGACCCAGTCAACATATCTTTACCTGCACATTACCTACCTTCTCTGTATCCTAGAGTCAAACTGGTGCTTCGGTCCCTAATAAGAAGGTCCACAAAGGAACAGAAGAGTCATTGATTTAAGGCACCAAATTGGGGAAATGACAAGTCAAATTCCTGAACAGAGGTGAGAAATATAAAATAAAATATCCTAACAGTATTTTAACAGTATCAAGAGGATTTACCTTTGAACAAATTCCAATGTCCGAGGACCTTCCTCTTGGTATTCCAAGTTGAACACATAGCAGGTGGCAAGAAGGGCAGCAAGCCCTGAGATTAAGCTAGGTTGGACGCCTTTGCAGATGACATCACCTTCCATGCTGATCATCCAACGTTTTATTGTGACTTTGTCACCAGCAACTGGTACAGTCAAGAAATGCAGTTTATGTTCCTAAACAGTATCCAATATGGGTAGCATTTTAAAAGTATTTGGAATGGCCACCTCACTCGCTCTCTCTTTCCTCTGTTTACATCTAGTCTCCTAAGGCAGTGGTTCTCAAATGGGGGTACGCATACTCCTGGGGGTACTTGAAGGTATGCCAAGGGGTACGTGAGATTTTTTTTAAATATTCTAAAAATAGCAACAATTCAAAAATCCTTTATAAATATATTTATTGAATAATACTTCGACAAAATATGAATGTAAGTTCATAAACTGAACAACTAATCAAGTAGGCTATTCCATTCATTACCATAAAGCCAGAGTTTCCCCCATGCCATGATGGTTTGACCCTACCTGGCGGTGCCACACGGCACCAACTGTCAATCAACTATCCATGTAGAAAACAATGGAGGCTTGGTTAAAGCGTAGTGGACATGTTCCATAAATATTGATGTTAAAGATTTCTTTTTTGTGAAGAAATGTTGAGAATGAAGTTCATGAATCCAGATGGATCTCTATTACAATCCCCAAAGAGGGCACTTTAAGTTGATTACTTCTATGTGTAAAAATCTGTATTTATAATTGAATCACTTGGTTATTTTTCAACAAGTTTTTAGTTATTTTTATATCTTTTTTTCCAAATAGTTCAAGAAAGACCACAACAAATGAGCAATATTTTGCACTGTTATACAATTTAATAAATCAGAAACTGATGACATAGTGCTGTATTTTACTTCTTTATCTCTTTTTTTCAACCAAAAATGCTTTGCTCTGATTAGGGGGTACTTGAATTTAAAAAATGTTCACAGGGGTACATCACTGAAAAAAGGTTGAGAACCACTGTCCTAAGGCAGTGGTTCTCAACCTTTTTTCAGTGATGTAAACATTTTTTTAATGCAAGTAGACCTCCATGTCTTCATAACAGGAATATCCTGAATCCTCAAGTTGCATATCACAATAGTCATCATCAGTGTTAATAACACAAGAGCTGCTTGGATTTGCTGTTGATCAAGTCAAACTTCGTTCAGTGTAGCCGTAGTGCTTCCTTGACACGTGCGATGTGAAAGTAGACTTAACTGTAAATCTTTTTTCACATTGACTGAAGGGGCACGTAACTGTCCTACCTTCGGTAATATGACTTTTCAAATGCAGGAGAAAGGCCCGTATATCATCGCACTTCGCGCTACATGAGACAATATTACAAGGTAAACCTTCTGCGCTATACATATCAGTCCTACTCTTGCCATATTTATGACGACGGCTGTGAGTTTTGAAGGCTGAGAAGTTGGAAAAAACTCTTGTGCATTTAGGGAAAGCACACTTAAACGATGCATTAGGCATACAACTATGACTTCGCATGTGTCTAACATACGCAAATACATTGCTGCAAGTCGTAGCACATATGTTGCAAGTTATCATCTTTTATGATGACTATGACAAAAAAGAAGAAAACTTAGCTAGCTAGCATGCGGCGGTACATGCGCGTGGTCAACGATAGTGTCTGTGATGCTGACTGTGACGCTATGTCATTTCGGACTTTATAAATATATATATAAAGTAATTCAAACAGAAAATGACACATCAAGGTACAAGTGACTCTTACCTTGTTATCAAAAACACACGATGCAGTAGGATGGATTTAGCAGGGTCGGCCAGGTGAAATGAAGCTCGGTTGGACGAATTGTGGGCGGACCCAAGAAACAAGTCTGAAAAATACTGAATTACACTGTAGGTTTTACAGTAACTTACTGCTGGTCGATATTTTTTGAAAAATGCAACAAAATTTACAGTACTTAACTGCATTTAAGAAGAACATGATAGGTTGATTGGCAACACTAAATTGGCCCTAGTGTGTGAATGTGAGTGTGAATGTTGTCTGTCTATCTGTGTTGGCCCTGCGATGAGGTGGCGACTTGTCCAGGGTGTACCCCGCCCTCCGCCCGATTGTAGCTGAGATAGGCTCCAGCGGCCCCCGCGACCCCGAAGGGAATAAGCGGTAGAAAATGGATGGATGGATGGA
The DNA here is from genome assembly GCF_033978785.1 of Entelurus aequoreus. Classification (NCBI taxonomy): domain Eukaryota; kingdom Metazoa; phylum Chordata; class Actinopteri; order Syngnathiformes; family Syngnathidae; genus Entelurus; species Entelurus aequoreus. Next base: position 219,997 of record NW_026907997.1, read on the forward strand.
GTATATAACTGTAATTTTATTTTTTATTTTTACAGTAATTTTTTACAGTGAAGGTCATGGGTGTCAAACTCTGGCCCGTGGGGGGGGGTTTGGTGGTAGCGGGGGTGTATTTTGTAGCGTCCCGAAAGAGTTAGTGCTGCAAAAGATTCTGGGTATTTGTTCTTTTGTGTTTATGTTGTGTTACGGTGCGGATGTTCTCCCGAAAAGTGTTTTTTATTTTTGTTTGGTGTGGGTTCACAGTGTGGCGTATATTTCTAACAGTGTTAAAGTTTTTTATACTTCCACCCTCAGTGTAACCTGTATCGCTGTTGATGAAGTATGCGTTGCATTCATTTGTGTATGCGTGCTGAAGCTGCATATATCTTGTGACTGGGTCTGAATGATGTTTAAATTGGGTGTACGAGATATGACTGTTGAACACCTTGTTCGATAATGAAAGTTGCCTCAGCTCAAAGCCTGAGCCCCGACATTAAAGAACTAGCATCTAAAAAAAGATGCCAGGTATCTGGCTTGGGCACATCAAATTAGATCAGTGTGTTGCAAACTGAGCAGTTTAAAGTCCTGAATGGTTGTTTTATTCATTGTTATTTTATTTTCAAATTTATTAGCCTGTGGAAAAAGTTAATGTTGATATTTACCTCAGAAGGCTGCAAATAGAAAAGAGGCATTCAATGTTTATTTAAATTGTATTTGATATGCAATTGATATTTTTTAATGATTATTATTATTATTTGAAACTCCATTTTGCATGTCACTATAAAGTTATATAAGCCTTGCTTGTTCAATATTCAATGCAAAACTTGTTTGGGTCCCTATTAAAAGGTTAATTTGTTCAACCTTGGCCCGCGGCTTTGTTCAGTTTTAAACTTTGGCCCACTCTGTATTTGAGTTTGACACCCCTGGTGAAGGTGAAGCTCTGTCACCCTGGAGGCCACGGGGAAGACCCAGGACACATTGGGAACACTATGTCTCCCGGCTGGCCTGGGAACGCCTCAGGATCCCCTGAGAAAAGGTCCTAGGTGAGGGATCAGACAAAGAGCAGCTCAAAGACCTTTATGAAAAGTACAAATCGAGGACCTAGATTTTTTCTCGCCCAGGCGCATGTCATCGTGGCTCCCCTGTGGAGCCAGGCGCAGAGGTGGGGCACGATGGCGAGCGACTGGTGGCCGGGCCTGTCTCCATGGGGCCCTGCCGGGCTCAGCTCGAAGAGGCAACGTGGGTCAACCCTCCAATGGGCTCACCACTCATGGGCCCATTGAGGTCATAGAGGTCGGATGCAGTGTGAACTGGGCGGCAGCCGAAGGCAGGGCACTTGGCGGTCCGATTATCGGCTACATAAGCTCGCTCTTGGGACGTGGAACGTCACCTCGCTGGGAGGGAAAGAGCCTGAGCTGGTGCGCGAGGTGAAGAAGTTCCGGCTAGATATAGTTGGACTCACTTCGACGCACAGCAAGGGCTCTGGAACCTGTTCTCTCAAGAGGGGCTGGACTCTCTTCCACTCTGGCGTTGCAAGCAATGAGAGGCTGGGGTGGCAATTGTTGTTGCTCAAAGCCTGCACGTTGGACTTTAACCCAGTAGACGAGATGGTAGCTTCCCTCCGCCTTCGGGTTGGATGACGGGTCCTCACTGTTGTTTGTGTTTACGCACCAAACAGCAGCTCAGAGTACCCACTCTTTTTGGATTCCCTTGAGGGCGTACTGGAGAGTGCTCCCTCGGGTGATTCCCTTGTTCTGTTGGGGGACTTCAATGCTCATGTTGGCAAGGACAGTGAAACCTGGAGAGTCGTGATTGGGAAAAATGGCCACCCGGATCTGAACCCAAGTGGTGCTTTGTTATTGGACTTTTGTGCTCGTCACGGATTGTCCATAACAAACACAATGTTCAAACATAAGGAAGAACTTTGAACATGTCACGAGGGAGGTGCTGGACATTGAGTCTGAGTGGACCATGTTCCGTGCCTCTCTTGTCGAGTCTGCTGATTGGAGCTGTGGCCGCAAGGTGTTTGGTGCCTGTCGTGGCGGTAATCCTAGAATTCGCTGGTGGCCACCAGCAGTGAGGGATGCCGTCAAGCTGAAGAAAGAGCCTATCGGGTCCTTTTGGCTCATGGGACTCCAGAGGCAGCGGGCATACCGACAGGCCAAGCAGTGCCTGGGGAATCTGAGGTGGACTCTCCTATTTCTGGGGCTTAGGTTGCCTAGGTAGTTAAAAAGCTCCTCTGTGGCAAGGCCCCGGTGGTGGATGAGTTCCTTAAGGCTCTGGATACTGTGGGGCTGTCTTGGTTGACAAGACTCTGCAACATCCCGTGAACATTGGGGGCGGTACCTCTGGATTGGCAGACCGGGGTGGTGGTTCCTTTCTTTAAGAAAGGGAACCGGAGGGTGTGTTCCAACTATCGTGAAACACACTCCTCAGCCTTCCCGGTAAGGTCTATTCATGTGTACTGGAGAGGAGGAAACTCGGATCCAGGACGAACAGTGTGGTTTTCGTCCTGGTCGTGGAACGGTAGACCAGGTCTATACTCTCGGCAGGGTCCTTGAGTGTGAAGCGACTGGGATGAGAATCAGCACCTCCAAGTCCAAGTCCATGGTTCTCGCGCAGGAAAGGGTCGAGTGCCATCTCCAGGTTGGGGAGGAGATCTTGCCCCAAGTGGAGGAGTTCAAGTACCTAGGAGTCTTGTTCACGAGTGAGGATAGAGTGGATCGAGAGATCCACAGGCGGATTGGTGCGGCGTCTTCAGTATTGAGGACGCTATATCGATCCGTTGTGGTGAAGAAGGAGCTGAGCCAGAAGGAAAAGCTCTCAATTTACCGTCGATCTACGTTCCCAGCTTTGGGTTATGACCGAAAGGACAAGCGGCCGAAATGCGTTTCCTCTGCCGGGTGGTGGGTCTCTCCCTTAGAGACAGGGTGAGAAGCTCTGTCATCCGGGAGGTACTCAAAGTAGAGCTGCTGCTCCTCCACATTGAGAGGAACCATGAGGTGGTTCGGGCATCTGCTCAGGATGCCACCCGAACGCCTCTAGGGAGGTGTGGCAGGAGGCCACGGGGAAGACCTAGGACACATTGGAAAGACTATGTCCCCGGCTGGCCTGGGAACGCCTCGGAATACCCCGAGAAGAGCTGGACGAAGTGGCTGGGGAGAGGGAAGTCTGGGATTTTCTGCTCAGGCTGCTGCCCCCGCAACCCGACCTCGGATAAGCGGAAGAAAATGGATGGATTTAGAATGACAGTTATACTGTCAGATTGAGTACAAAAACTAACTAAACCTTACACAATATAATGTTTCTAGTAAAACTCACAAAGATACATATCTCCAGGCATTATTAGCCATTTTGCATGTGTGGTTTAGGAGTTATGTTTAAATAAATAACTGTCAGATTGAGTGTGACAGTAAACTGTGATAGTGAGTAAAACCCTTATTTTGTATTTGCAAACCTTACAAAAACAACTAAATCTAGTTAAACTCACACAGATACAACATTACAGGCATTTTTAGACATAATGCATGTTTGGTTTTAGAGTTATGTTTATATAACTTTCATATTTAGTATGACAGTTATACTGTCATATTGAATAAAAAAAACAACTAACTTGTGTCTTTGCAAACCTTACAAAATACAATTTTTCTAGTAAAACTAACTAAGATACATGCTCCAGGCATTATTAGCCATTTTGCATGTGTTGTTTGAGTTATGTTTAAATAACTGTCATATTGAGTGTGACAGTATACTGTCATAAAACCCAATTTTTGTATTTGCAACCCTGATTCTAGTAAAACTCACATATATACAATATTACAGGCAGTTTTGGACATAATGCATGTTTGGTTTTGGAGTTATGTTTATATAACTTTCATATATATAGTATGACAGCTAAACTGTTATATTGAGTAAAAAAACTAACTTGTGTTTGTCATAAAACCCAATTTTTGTATAGCAAACCATACAACTCTTTCAAATAAAACTCACATGGGTTCATTACAGGCATTTTCAGACATTTTGCATGTTTGGTTTAGGAATTATGTTGTAATACATTTGTATTGCTTTTTTCACATTATCTCAGGATTTTTAGAACATTACTGTCATATTGAGTAAAAAAATATTCTGTGTGTTCGCAAGCCTTAAAAAAAGCATATGTTTCCAGTAAAACTCCCAAAGATGCATTATTTCAGGCATTATTAGCCATTTTTCAGGTGTGGTTTAGGAGTTATGTTTAAATAACTGTCATATTGAGTGTGGCGTTATACTGTCATATTGAGTTAAAAAAACTAACTTGTGTCTTTGCAAGCCTTACAAAAGAAAATGTTTCTAGCAACACTCACAAAGATAATTTTTTTCACGCTATTAGACATGTTTCATGTGTATTTAGGAGTTATAATTAAATAACTTTCATATTGAGTGTTAAAGTTATAATGTCATTATGTGTAAAACCTAACTTTTGTATTTGCAAACCTTACAAAAACAATTGATTCTAGTAAAACTTACATAGATTCAATATTACAGGCATTTTTAGACAATTTACATGTTTGGTTTAAAAGTTGTGTTTGAATACATTTGTATTGCTTTTTTCGCATTATCTCAGGATTCTAAGATCATTACTTTCATATTGAGTAAAACACTACTTTTTGTTTTTGCAAACCTTACAAACTCACATAAATTAATTATTACAGACATTTTTAGACATGACACATGTTTGGTTTTGGAGTTATGTTTATATAACTTTTATATTTAGTATGAATGTTATACTGTCATATTGAATAAAAAAAACTAGCTTGTGTCTTTGCAAACTTTACAAAAGATCATTTTTCTAGTAAAACTAACAAAGATACATGTCTCCAGGCATTATTACCCATTTTGCATGGGTTGTTTAGGAATTATGTTTAAATACATTTTTATTGCTTTTTTCGCATTATCTCAGGATTCTTAGATCATTACTTTCATATTGAGTAAAAAACTACTTTTTGTTTTAGCAAACCTTACAAACTCACATAAATACATTATTACAGGCATTTTTAGACATGACACATGTTTGGTTTTGGAGTTATGTTTATATAACTTTTATATTGAGTATGACTGTTATACTGTCATATTGAATAAAAAAAAAACTAGTTTGTGTCTTTGCAAACTTTACAAAAGATAATTTTTCTAGTAAAACTAACAAAGATACATGTCCCCAGGCATTATTAGCCATTTTGCATGGGTTGTTTAGGAATTATGTTTAAATACATTTTTATTGCTTTTTTCGCATTATCTCAGGATTCTAAAATCCTTACTTTCATATTGAGGAAAAAACTACTTTTTGTTTTTGCAAACCTTACAAACTCACATAAATACATTATTATAGGCAATTTTAGACATGACACACGTTTAGTTCTGGAGTTATGTTTATATAACTTTCATATTTAGTATGACTGTTATACTGTCTTATTGAAAAAAAAAAACTAGCTTGTGTCTTTGCAAACTTTACAAAAGATACATTTTCTAGTAAAACTAACAAAAGATACATGTCTCCAGGCATTATTACCCATTTTGCCTGGGTTGTTTAGGAGTTATGTTTAAATACATTTTTGTTGCTTTTTTCGCATTATCTCAGGATTCTAAGATCATTACTTTCATATTGAGTAAAAAACTAGTTTTTGTTTTTGCAAACCTTACAAACTCACATTAATACATTATTACAGGCATTTTTAGACATGACACATGTTTGGTTTTGGAGTTATGTTTATATAACTTTCATATTTAGTATGACTGTTATACTGTCATATTGAATAAAAAAAAACTGACTTGTGTCTTTGCAAACTTTACAAAAGATCATTTTTCCAGTAAAACTAAAAAAGATACGTGTTCCCAGGCATTATTAGCCATTTTGCATATGTTGTTTAGGAGTAATGTTTAAATACATTTTTATTGCTTTTTTCGCATTATCTCAGGATTTTAAGAACATTACAGTCATATTGAGTAAAAAAACTACTTTTTGTATTTGCAAGATTTAAAAAAGCATGTGTTTCGAGCAAAACGGCCAAGGATGCATTATTTCAGGCATTATTAGCCATTTTTCATGTGTGGTTTGAGTTATGGTTAAATAACTGTCATATACTGTCAGTTATGACATAGTAAGTAACACCTAATTTATGTATTTGCAAACCTTACAAAATCATTTCAATCTAGTAAAACTCACATGGATTCAATATTACAGACATTTTTAGACATTTTGCATGTTTGGTTTAGGAATTATGTTGGAATCATTTTTATTAATTTGTTCGTATTTTCTCAGAATTTTAGAACATTACTGTCATATTGAGTAAAAAAAATAATTTTTGTGTTTGCAAGCCTTAACAAAGCATATGTTTCGAGTAAAACTTACAAGAATGCATTATTTCAGGCATTGTTAGTCATTTTTCATGTGTAGTTTAAGAGTTATGTTTAAATAACTGTCATATTGAGTGTGGCAGTTATACTGTCATATTGAGTAAAAAAAAACTAACCTGTATTTGCAAACCTTACAAAAGAAAATGTTTCTAGTAACACTCACAAAGATAATTTTTTTCACGCATGATTAGACATGTTTCATGTGTGGTTAGGAGTTATAAATAAATAATTGTCATATTGAGTGTTACAGTTTTAATGTCATTATGTGTAAAACCTAATTTTTGTATTTGCAAACCTTACAAAAACAATTGATTCTAGTAAAACTTATATAGATTCAATATTACAGGCATTTTTAGACATGTTACATGTTTTGTTTAAAATGTGTATTTCAATACATTTGTATTGCTTTTTTCGCATTATCTCAGGATTCTAAGAACATTACTTTCATATTGAGTAAAAAACTACTTTTTGTTTTTGCAAACCTTACAAACTCACATAAATACATTATTACAGGCATTTTTAGACATGACACATGTTTGGTTTTGGAGTTATGTTTATATAACTTTCATATTTAGTATGACTGTTATACTGTCATATTGAATAAAAAAAACTAGCTTGTGTCTTTGATATCTTTACAAAAGATCATTTTTTTAAACTAACAACGTTACATGTCTCCCTAGGCATTATTAGCCATTTTGCATGTGTTGTTTAGGAGTTAGGTTTAAATACATTTTTATTGCTTTTTTCCCATTATCTCAGGGTTCTAAGAACATTACAGTCAAGTAAAAAACTACTTTCTGTGTTTGCAAAATGTAAAACTCAGTAAAACTCCCAATGATTCATTATTTCAGGCATTATTAGCCATTTTTTTGTGTAGTTTATGAGTTATGTTTAAATAACTGTCATATTCAGTGTGATTTTGTCATTGTGAGTAAAACCTAATTTTTGTATTTGCAAACCTTACAAAAACAACCGATTCTAGGAAAACTCACATTGATACAATATTACAGGCATGTTTGGACATATTGCATGTTTGGTTTTGGAGTTATATTTATATAACCTGCTTTGTGAGCCGCCACCTTTGTGGTTTGCGTGTCCCACTGATCCAGGAACTATGTTGTCCGGGGGCTTCTATGGTCTCCCAAGACAAACAGGTCCTAGGTGAGGGATCAGACAAAGAGCAGCTCAAAGACCTTTATTAAAAGTACAATTGAGGACCTAGATTTTTTCTCGCCCGGACGCAGGTCACCGTGGCTCCCCTGTGGAGCCAGGCCCAGAGGTGTGGCACGATGGCGATTGACGGGCCAGTCCCCATGGGGCCCAGCCGTGCTCAGCTCGAAGAGGCAACGTGGATCCCCCCTCCAGGGCTCACCACTCATGGGCTGGGTCATAGAGGGTGCAGTGTGAGCTGGGCGGCAGCCGAAGGCAGGGCACTTGGTGGTCCGATTATCGGCTACATAAGCTCGCTCTTGGGACATGGAACGTCACCTCGCTGGGAGGGAAGGAGCCTGAGCTGGTGCATGAGGTGGAGACGTTCCCGGCTAGATATAGTTGGACTCACAGCAAGGGCTCTGGAACCTGTTCTCTCAGAGGGGCTGGACTGAACTGAACTTTCATTACTTGCAACGCCAGAGTGGAAGAGATTCCACACTGGCGTTGCATCTAATGAGAGGCTGGGGTGGCAATTCTTGTTGCCCCCCGGCTCAAAGCCTGCACGTTGGACTTTAAACCCAATAGACGAGATGGTAGCTTCCTTCAGCCTTCGGGTTGGGTGACAGGTCCTGACTGTTGTTTGTGTTTACACACCAAACAGCAGCTCAGAGTACCAACTCTTTTTGGATTCCCTTGAGGGAGTACTGGAGAGTGCTCCCTCGGGTGATTCCCTTGTTCTGCTGGTGGACTTCAACGCTATGTTGGCAACGACAGTGAAACCTGGAGAGTCGTGATTGGGAAAAATGGCCACCCGGATCTGAACCCAAGTGGTGCTTTGTTATTGGACTTTTGTGCTTGTCACGGATTGTCCATAACAAACACAATGTTCAAACATAAGGGTGTCCATATGTGCACTTGGCACAAGGACACCCTTGGCCGCATGATTGACTTTGTAGTTGTGTCATGGGATTTGCGGCCTCATGTTTCAGGCACTCGGTGAAGAGAGGGGCAGAGCTTTCTACCAACCACCACCTGGTGGTGAGCTGGCTCCGATGGTAGGGGAGGATGCCGGTCAGACCTGGCGGGCCCAAACGCATTGTAAGGGTCTGCTGGGAACACCTAGCAGAGTCTCCTGAAGAACTTTGAACATGTCCGGAAGAACTTTGAACATGTCTGGTGCTGGACATTGAGTCTGAGTGGACCATGTTCCGTTCCTCTCTTGTTGAGCCAGCTGATTGAAGCTGTGGCCGCAAGGTGTTTGGTGCCTGTCGTGGCGGTAATCCACCAGCAGTGAGGGATGCTGTCAAGCTGAAGAAAGAGCCACCGGGTCCTTTTGGCTCATGGGACTCCAGAGGCAGTGGGCATACCGACAGGCCAAGCGAGACCTCCTCAGTCCCACCAACACGTCTTCCTATGAGGAAACAGTGCCTGGGAAGTCTGTGGTGGGCTCTCCTATTTCTGGGGCTGAGGTTGCCAAGGTAGTTAAAAAGCTCCTCGGTGGCAAGGCCCCGGGGATATGAGCTCCGTCCGGAGTTCCTTAAGGCTCTGGATGCTGTGGGGCAGTCTTGGTTGACAAGACTCTGCAACATTGCGTCTACATCGGGGGCGGTACCTCTGGATTGGCAGACCGGGGTGGTGGTACCTCTCTTTAAGAAGGGGAACCGGAGGGTGTGTTCCAAATATCGTAGATCACACTCCTCAGCCTTCCCGGTAAGGTCTATTCATGTGTAATGGAGAGGAGGAACCTCGGATCCAGGACGAACAGTGTGGTTTTCGTCCTGGTCGTGGAACGGTAGACCAGCTCTATACTCTCGGCAGGGTCCTTGAGTGTGCATGGGAGTTTGCCCAACCAGTCTACATAAGTTTTGTGGACTTGGAGAAGACATTCGACCTTGGTCCCCGGTAAATCCTGTGGGGAGTGCTCAGAGAGTATGGAGTATCGGCATGTCTGATTGTGGCGGGTGTCTCCCTGTATGATCAGTGTCAGAGCTTGGTCCGCATTGCCGGCAGTATGTCGGACCCCTTTCCAGTGAGGGTTGGACTCCGCCAAGGCTGCCCTTTGTCACCGATTCTGTTCATAACTTTAATGGACAGAATATCTAGGCGCAGTCATGGCTTTGAGGATCCCCTCAACGCCATGACTGCGCCTGGTTTGGTGGCTGCAGGATTAGGTCTCTGCTTTTTGCAGATGATGTGGTCCTGATGGCTTCAACTGGCCAAGATCTGCAGCTTTCATTGGATCGGTTCGCAGTGAAGCGACTGGGATGAGAATCAGCACCTCCAAGTCCGAGTCCATGGTTCTCGCCCGGGAAAGGGTGGAGTGCCATCTCGAGGTTGGGAAAGAGATCTTGCCCCAAGTGAAGGAGTTCAAGTACCTAGGAGTCTTGTTCACGAGTGAGGATAGAGTGGATTGTGAGATCTACAGGCGGATCGGTGCGGCGTCTTCAGTAATGAGGACGCTATATCGATCCGTTGTGGTGAAGAAGGAGCTGAGCCAGAAGGAAAAGCTTTCAATTTACCGGTCGATCAACGTTCCCATCCTCACCTATGGTCATGAGCTTTGGGTTATGACCGAAAGGACAAGGTCACGGGTACAAGCGGCCGAAATGAGTTTCCTCCGCCGGGTGGTGGGTCTCTCCCTTAGAGATAGGGTGAGAAGCTCTGTCATCTGGGAGGAACTCAGTGTAAAGCCGCTGCTCCTCCACATTGAGAGGAGCCAGATGAGGTGGTTCGGGCATCTGCTCAGGATGCCACCCGAACACCTCCCTAGGTCCGAACGGCAGGAGGCCATGGGGAAGACCTAGGATACATTGGAAAGACTATGGCCTGGGAACGCCTCGGGATCCCCCGAGAAGAGCTGGATGAAGTGGCTGGGGAGAGGGAAGTCTGGGCTCTCTGCTTAGGCTGCTGCCCCCGCAACCCGACCTCGGATAAGCGGAAGAAAATGGATGGATTTAGTATGACAGTTATACTGTCATATTGAGTGTGACAGTATACTGTCATAAAACCCAATTTTTGTATTTGCAAACCTGATTCTAGTAAAACTCACATCTATACAATATTACAGGCAATTTTGGACATAATGCACGTTTGGTTTTGGAGTTATGTTTATATAACTTTAATATATAGTATGACATCTATACTGTTATAATGAGTAAAAAAACTAACTTGTGTCTGTCATAAAACTCAATTTTTGTATTTGCAAACCTTACAAAAACAAATGATTCTAGTAAAACTCACATGGATTCAATATTACAGGCATTTTTAGACATTTTGCATGTTTGGTTTAGGAATTATGTTGGAATAAATTTGTATTGCTTTTTTTCACATTATCTCAGCATTTTAAGAACTTACTGTCATATTGAGTAAAAAAAACTTTTTGTGTTTGCAAGCCTTAAAAAAACAACCGATTCTAGTAAAACTCACATTGATACAATATTACAGGCATGTTTAGACATCGTGCATGTTTGGTTTTGGAGTTATGTTTATATAACCTGCTTTCTGAGCCGCCACCTTTGTGGCTTGCGTGTCCCACTGATCCTAGGAGCTATGTTGTCCGGGGGCTTCTATGCCCCCTGGTAGGGTCCCCCAAGACAACAGGTCCTAGGTGAGGAATCAGACAAAGAGCAGCTCAAAGACCTTTATGAAAAGTACAAATCGAGGACCTAGATATTTTCTCGCCCGGACGCGGGTCACCGTGGCTCCCCTGTGGAGCCAGGCCCAGAGGTGGGGCACGATGGCGAGTGACTGGTGCCCATGGGGCCCAGCTCGAAGAGGCAACGTGGGTGCCCCCTGCAATAGGCTCACCACTCATGGGCTGGGTCATAGAGGTCGGGTGCAGTGTTAGCTGGGCGGAAGCCGAAGGCAGGGCACTTGGCGGTCCGATTATCGGCTACATAAGCTCGCTCTTGGGACGTGGAACGTCACCTCGCGAGGTGGAGAAGTTCCCGGCTAGATAAAGCTGGACTCACTTCGACGCACAGCGAGGGCTCTGGGACCTGTTCTCTCAAGAAGGGTTGGACTCTCTTCCACTCTGGCGTTGCAAGTAATGAGAGGCTGGGTTGGCAATTCTTGTTGCCCCCCGGCTCAAAGCCTGCACGTTGGACTTAACCCAGAAGACGAGATGGTAACTTCCCTCCGCTTTCGGGTTGGGTGACGGGTCCTGACTGTTGTTGGTGTTTACGCACCAAACTGCAGCTCAGAGTACCCACTCTTTTTGGATTCCCTTGAGAGTGCTCCCTCGGGTGATTCCTTTGTTCTGCTGGGGGTCTTCAACGCTCATGTAGGCAACGACTTTGAAACCTGGAGAGTCGTGATTGGGTAAAATGGCCACCCGGATCTGAACCCAAGTGGTGCTTTGTTATTGGACTTTTGTGCTAGTCACGGATTGTCCATAACAAACACAATGTTCAAACATAAGGGTGTCCATATGTGCACTTGGCACCAGGACACCCTCGGCCGCAGTTCCATTATTGACTTTGTAGTTGTGTCATGGGATTTGCGGCCTCATGTTTTGGACACTCGGGTGAAGAGAGGGGCGAGCTTTCTACCGATCACCACCTGGTGAGCTGGCTCCGATGGTGGGGTAGGATCCCGGACAGACCTGGCAGGCCCAAACGCATTGTGAGTGTCTTTTGGGAATGCCTAGCAGTCTCCTGTCAGAGAGAGTTTCTTTTTCTACCTCCGGAGGAACTTTGAACATGTCACAAAGGAGGTGCTGGACATTGAGTCTGAATGGATCATGTTCCTTGCCTCTCTTGTCAAGCCAGCTGATTGGAGCTGTGGCCGCAAGGTGTTTGGTGCCTGTCGTGGCGGTAATCCTAGAACCCGCTGGTGGCCACCAGCAGTGCGGGATGTCGTCAAGCTGAAGAAAGAGCTTATCTGGTCCTTTTGGCTCATGGGACTCCAGAGGCAGCGGGCATACCGACAGGCCAAGCAGTGCCTGGGGAATCTGTGGTGGGCTCTCCTATTTCTGGGGCTGAGGTTGCCAAGGTAGTTAAAAAGCTCCTCGGTGGCAAGGCCGCGGGGGTGGATGAGCTCCGTCCGGAGTTCCTTAAGGCTCTGGATGCTGTGGGGCTGTTTTAGTTGACAAGACTCTGCAACATCGCATGGACATCAGGGGCGGTACCTCTGGATTGGCAGACCGGGGTGGTGGTTCCTCTCTTTAAGAAGGGGAACCGGAGGGTGTGTTCCAACTATCGTAGATCACACTCCTCAGCCTTCCCGGTAAGGTCTATTCATGTGTACTGGAGAGGAGGAACCTCGGATCCAGGACGAACAGTGTGGTTTTCGTCCTGGTCGTGGAACGGTAGACCAGCTCTATACTCTCGGCAGGGTCCTTGAGTGTGCATGGGAGTTTGTCCAACCAGTCTACATGTGCTTTGTGGACTTGGAGAAGACATTCGACCGTGGCCACCCCGGGAAGTCCTGTGGGGAGTGCTCAGAGAGTATGGGGTATCGGCATGTCTGATTGTGGCGGGTCGCTCCCTGTATGATCAGTGTCAGAGCTTGGTCCGCATTGCCAGCAGTAAGTTGGCTGCCCTTTGTCACCAAATGTGTTCATAAATTTTATGGACAGAATTTCTAGGCGCAGTCATGGCGTTGAGGGGATCCGGTTTGGTGGCTGCAGGATTAGGTCTCTCCTTTTTGCAGATGATGTGGTCCTTATGGCTTTAACTGGCTGTGAGTTTTGAAGGCTGAGAAGTTGGAAAAAACTCTTGTGCATTTAGGGAAAGCACACTTAAACGATGCATTAGGCATACAACTATGACTTCGCATGTGTCTAACATACGCAAATACATTGCTGCAAGTCGTAGCACATATGTTGCAAGTTATCATCTTTTATGATGACTATGACAAAAAAGAAGAAAACTTAGCTAGCTAGCATGCGGCGGTACATGCGCGTGGTCAACGATAGTGTCTGTGATGCTGACTGTGACGCTATGTCATTTCGGACTTTATAAATATATATATAAAGTAATTCAAACAGAAAATGACACATCAAGGTACAAGTGACTCTTACCTTGTTATCAAAAACACACGATGCAGTAGGATGGATTTAGCAGGGTCGGCCAGGTGAAATGAAGCTCGGTTGGACGAATTGTGGGCGGACCCAAGAAACAAGTCTGAAAAATACTGAATTACACTGTAGGTTTTACAGTAACTTACTGCTGGTCGATATTTTTTGAAAAATGCAACAAAATTTACAGTACTTAACTGCATTTAAGAAGAACATGATAGGTTGATTGGCAACACTAAATTGGCCCTAGTGTGTGAATGTGAGTGTGAATGTTGTCTGTCTATCTGTGTTGGCCCTGCGATGAGGTGGCGACTTGTCCAGGGTGTACCCCGCCCTCCGCCCGATTGTAGCTGAGATAGGCTCCAGCGGCCCCCGCGACCCCGAAGGGAATAAGCGGTAGAAAATGGATGGATGGATGGAGTATATAACTGTAATTTTATTTTTTATTTTTACAGTAATATTTTACAGTGAAGGTCATGGGTGTCAAACTCTGGCCCGTGGGGGGGGGTTTGGTGGTAGCGGGGGTGTATTTTGTAGCGTCCCGAAAGAGTTAGTGCTGCAAAAGATTCTGGGTATTTGTTCTTTTGTGTTTATGTTGTGTTACGGTGCGGATGTTCTCCCGAAAAGTGTTTTTTATTTTTGTTTGGTGTGGGTTCACAGTGTGGCGTATATTTCTAACAGTGTTAAAGTTTTTTATACTTCCACCCTCAGTGTAACCTGTATCGCTGTTGATGAAGTATGCGTTGCATTCATTTGTGTATGCGTGCTGAAGCTGCATATATCTTGTGACTGGGTCTGAATGATGTTTAAATTGGGTGTACGAGATATGACTGTTGAACACCTTGTTCGATAATGAAAGTTGCCTCAGCTCAAAGCCTGAGCCCCGACATTAAAGAACTAGCATCTAAAAAAAGATGCCAGGTATCTGGCTTGGGCACATCAAATTAGATCAGTGTGTTGCAAACTGAGCAGTTTAAAGTCCTGAATGGTTGTTTTATTCATTGTTATTTTATTTTCAAATTTATTAGCCTGTGGAAAAAGTTAATGTTGATATTTACCTCAGAAGGCTGCAAATAGAAAAGAGGCATTCAATGTTTATTTAAATTGTATTTGATATGCAATTGATATTTTTTAATGATTATTATTATTATTTGAAACTCCATTTTGCATGTCACTATAAAGTTATATAAGCCTTGCTTGTTCAATATTCAATGCAAAACTTGTTTGGGTCCCTATTAAAAGGTTAATTTGTTCAACCTTGGCCCGCGGCTTTGTTCAGTTTTAAACTTTGGCCCACTCTGTATTTGAGTTTGACACCCCTGGTGAAGGTGAAGCTCTGTCACCCTGGAGGCCACGGGGAAGACCCAGGACACATTGGGAACACTATGTCTCCCGGCTGGCCTGGGAACGCCTCAGGATCCCCTGAGAAAAGGTCCTAGGTGAGGGATCAGACAAAGAGCAGCTCAAAGACCTTTATGAAAAGTACAAATCGAGGACCTAGATTTTTTCTCGCCCAGGCGCATGTCATCGTGGCTCCCCTGTGGAGCCAGGCGCAGAGGTGGGGCACGATGGCGAGCGACTGGTGGCCGGGCCTGTCTCCATGGGGCCCTGCCGGGCTCAGCTCGAAGAGGCAACGTGGGTCAACCCTCCAATGGGCTCACCACTCATGGGCCCATTGAGGTCATAGAGGTCGGATGCAGTGTGAACTGGGCGGCAGCCGAAGGCAGGGCACTTGGCGGTCCGATTATCGGCTACATAAGCTCGCTCTTGGGACGTGGAACGTCACCTCGCTGGGAGGGAAAGAGCCTGAGCTGGTGCGCGAGGTGAAGAAGTTCCGGCTAGATATAGTTGGACTCACTTCGACGCACAGCAAGGGCTCTGGAACCTGTTCTCTCAAGAGGGGCTGGACTCTCTTCCACTCTGGCGTTGCAAGCAATGAGAGGCTGGGGTGGCAATTGTTGTTGCTCAAAGCCTGCACGTTGGACTTTAACCCAGTAGACGAGATGGTAGCTTCCCTCCGCCTTCGGGTTGGATGACGGGTCCTCACTGTTGTTTGTGTTTACGCACCAAACAGCAGCTCAGAGTACCCACTCTTTTTGGATTCCCTTGAGGGCGTACTGGAGAGTGCTCCCTCGGGTGATTCCCTTGTTCTGTTGGGGGACTTCAATGCTCATGTTGGCAAGGACAGTGAAACCTGGAGAGTCGTGATTGGGAAAAATGGCCACCCGGATCTGAACCCAAGTGGTGCTTTGTTATTGGACTTTTGTGCTCGTCACGGATTGTCCATAACAAACACAATGTTCAAACATAAGGAAGAACTTTGAACATGTCACGAGGGAGGTGCTGGACATTGAGTCTGAGTGGACCATGTTCCGTGCCTCTCTTGTCGAGTCTGCTGATTGGAGCTGTGGCCGCAAGGTGTTTGGTGCCTGTCGTGGCGGTAATCCTAGAATTCGCTGGTGGCCACCAGCAGTGAGGGATGCCGTCAAGCTGAAGAAAGAGCCTATCGGGTCCTTTTGGCTCATGGGACTCCAGAGGCAGCGGGCATACCGACAGGCCAAGCAGTGCCTGGGGAATCTGAGGTGGACTCTCCTATTTCTGGGGCTTAGGTTGCCTAGGTAGTTAAAAAGCTCCTCTGTGGCAAGGCCCCGGTGGTGGATGAGTTCCTTGAGGCTCTGGATACTGTGGGGCTGTCTTGGTTGACAAGACTCTGCAACATCGCGTGAACATTGGGGGCGGTACCTCTGGATTGGCAGACCGGGGTGGTGGTTCCTTTCTTTAAGAAGGGGAACCGGAGGGTGTGTTCCAACTATCGTGAAACACACTCCTCAGCCTTCCCGGTAAGGTCTATTCATGTGTACTGGAGAGGAGGAAACTCGGATCCAGGACGAACAGTGTGGTTTTCGTCCTGGTCGTGGAACGGTAGACCAGGTCTATACTCTCGGCAGGGTCCTTGAGTGTGAAGCGACTGGGATGAGAATCAGCACCTCCAAGTCCAAGTCCATGGTTCTCGCGCAGGAAAGGGTCGAGTGCCATCTCCAGGTTGGGGAGGAGATCTTGCCCCAAGTGGAGGAGTTCAAGTACCTAGGAGTCTTGTTCACGAGTGAGGATAGAGTGGATCGAGAGATCCACAGGCGGATTGGTGCGGCGTCTTCAGTATTGAGGACGCTATATCGATCCGTTGTGGTGAAGAAGGAGCTGAGCCAGAAGGAAAAGCTCTCAATTTACCGTCGATCTACGTTCCCAGCTTTGGGTTATGACCGAAAGGACAAGCGGCCGAAATGCGTTTCCTCTGCCGGGTGGTGAGTCTCTCCCTTAGAGACAGGGTGAGAAGCTCTGTCATCCGGGAGGTACTCAAAGTAGAGCTGCTGCTCCTCCACATTGAGAGGAACCATGAGGTGGTTCGGGCATCTGCTCAGGATGCCACCCGAACGCCTCTAGGGAGGTGTGGCAGGAGGCCACGGGGAAGACCTAGGACACATTGGAAAGACTATGTCCCCGGCTGGCCTGGGAACGCCTCGGAATACCCCGAGAAGAGCTGGACGAAGTGGCTGGGGAGAGGGAAGTCTGGGATTTTCTGCTCAGGCTGCTGCCCCCGCAACCCGACCTCGGATAAGCGGAAGAAAATGGATGGATTTAGAATGACAGTTATACTGTCAGATTGAGTACAAAAACTAACTAAACCTTACACAATATAATGTTTCTAGTAAAACTCACAAAGATACATATCTCCAGGCATTATTAGCCATTTTGCATGTGTGGTTTAGGAGTTATGTTTAAATAAATAACTGTCAGATTGAGTGTGACAGTAAACTGTGATAGTGAGTAAAACCCTTATTTTGTATTTGCAAACCTTACAAAAACAACTAAATCTAGTTAAACTCACACAGATACAACATTACAGGCATTTTTAGACATAATGCATGTTTGGTTTTAGAGTTATGTTTATATAACTTTCATATTTAGTATGACAGTTATACTGTCATATTGAATAAAAAAAACAACTAACTTGTGTCTTTGCAAACCTTACAAAATACAATTTTGCTAGTAAAACTAACTAAGATACATGCTCCAGGCATTATTAGCCATTTTGCATGTGTTGTTTGAGTTATGTTTAAATAACTGTCATATTGAGTGTGACAGTATACTGTCATAAAACCCAATTTTTGTATTTGCAACCCTGATTCTAGTAAAACTCACATATATACAATATTACAGGCAGTTTTGGACATAATGCATGTTTGGTTTTGGAGTTATGTTTATATAACTTTCATATATATAGTATGACAGCTAAACTGTTATATTGAGTAAAAAAACTAACTTGTGTTTGTCATAAAACCCAATTTTTGTATAGCAAACCATACAACTCTTTCAAATAAAACTCACATGGGTTCATTACAGGCATTTTCAGACATTTTGCATGTTTGGTTTAGGAATTATGTTGTAATACATTTGTATTGCTTTTTTCACATTATCTCAGGATTTTTAGAACATTACTGTCATATTGAGTAAAAAAATAATTTTTGTGTTCGCAAACCTTAAAAAAAGCATATGTTTCCAGTAAAACTCCCAAAGATGCATTATTTCAGGCATTATAAGCCATTTTTCAGGTGTGGTTTAGGAGTTATGTTTAAATAACTGTCATATTGAGTGTGGCGTTATACTGTCATATTGAGTTAAAAAAACTAACTTGTGTCTTTGCAAGCCTTACAAAAGAAAATGTTTCTAGCAACACTCACAAAGGTAATTTTTTTCACGCTATTAGACATGTTTCATGTGTATTTAGAAGTTATAATTAAATAACTTTCATATTGAGTGTTAAAGTTATAATGTCATTATGTGTAAAACCTAATTTTTGTATTTGCAAACCTTACAAAAACAATTGATTCTAGTAAAACTTACATAGATTCAATATTACAGGCATTTTTAGACAATTTACATGTTTGGTTTAAAAGTTGTGTTTGAATACATTTGTATTGCTTTTTTCGCATTATCTCAGGACTCTAAGATCATTACTTTCATATTGAGTAAAACACTACTTTTTGTTTTTGCAAACCTTACAAACTCACATAAATTAATTATTACAGACATTTTTAGACATGACACATGTTTGGTTTTGGAGTTATGTTTATATAACTTTTATATTTAGTATGAATGTTATACTGTCATATTGAATAAAAAAACTAGCTTGTGTCTTTGCAAACTTTACAAAATATCATTTTTCTAGTAAAACTAACAAAGATACATGTCTCCAGGCATTATTACCCATTTTGCATGGGTTGTTTAGGAATTATGTTTAAATACATTTTTATTGCTTTTTTCGCATTATCTCAGGATTCTTAGATCATTACTTTCATATTGAGTAAAAAACTACTTTTTGTTTTAGCAAACCTTACAAACTCACATAAATACATTATTACTGGCATTTTTAGACATGACACATGTTTGGTTTTGGAGTTATGTTTATATAACTTTTATATTCAGTATGACTGTTATACTGTCATATTGAATAAAAAAAACTAGCTTGTGTCTTTGCAAACTTTACAAAAGATAATTTTTCTAGTAAAACTAACAAAGATACATGTCTCCAGGCATTATTACCCATTTTGCATGGGTTGTTTAGGAATTATGTTTAAATACAATTTTATTGCTTTTTTCGCATTATCTCAGGATTCTTAGATCATTACTTTCATATTGAGTAAAAAACTACTTTTTGTTTTTGCAAACCTTACAAACTCACATAAATACATTATTACAGGCATTTTTAGACATAACACATGTTTGGTTTTGGAGTTATGTTTTGATAACTTTCATATTTAGTAGGACTGTTATACTGTCATATTTAATTTTAAAAAACTAGCTTGTGTCTTTGCAAACTTTACAAAATATCATTTTTCTAGTAAAACTAACAAAGATACATGTCCCCAGGCATTATTAGCCATTTTGCATGGGTTGTTTAGGAATTATGTTTAAATACATTTTTATTGCTTTTTTCGCATTATCTCAGGATTCTAAAATCCTTACTTTCATATTGAGGAAAAAACTACTTTTTGTTTTTGCAAACCTTACAAACTCACATAAATACATTATTATAGGCAATTTTAGACATGACACACGTTTGGTTCTGGAGTTATGTTTATATAACTTTCATATTTAGTATGACTGTTATACTGTCTTATTGGAAAAAAAAACTAGCTTGTGTCTTTGCAAACTTTACAAAAGATACATTTTCTAGTAAAACTAACAAAAGATACATGTCTCCAGGCATTATTACCCATTTTGCCTGGGTTGTTTAGGAGTTATGTTTAAATACATTTTTGTTGCTTTTTTCGCATTATCTCAGGATTCTAAGATCATTACTTTCATATTGAGTAAAAAACTAGTTTTTGTTCTTGCAAACCTTACAAACTCACATTAATACATTATTACAGGCATTTTTAGACATGACACATGTTTGGTTTTGGAGTTAT
Source organism: Entelurus aequoreus (assembly GCF_033978785.1). Taxonomy (NCBI): domain Eukaryota; kingdom Metazoa; phylum Chordata; class Actinopteri; order Syngnathiformes; family Syngnathidae; genus Entelurus; species Entelurus aequoreus. Next base: position 240,004 of record NW_026907997.1, read on the forward strand.
GTTTATATAACTTTCATATTTAGTATGACTGTTATACTGTCATATTGAATTAAAAAAACTGGCTTGTGTCTTTGCAAACTTTACAAAAGATCATTTTTCCAGTAAAACTAAAAAAGATACGTGTTCCCAGGCATTATTAGCCATTTTGCATATGTTGTTTAGGAGTAATGTTTAAATACATTTTTATTGCTTTTTTCGCATTATCTCAGGATTTTAAGAACATTACAGTCATATTGAGTAAAAAAACTACTTTTTGTATTTGCAAGATTTAAAAAAGCATGTGTTTCGAGCAAAACGGCCAAGGATGCATTATTTCAGGCATTATTAGCCATTTTTCATGTGTGGTTTGAGTTATGGTTAAATAACTGTCATATACTGTCAGTTATGACATAGTAAGTAACACCTAATTTATGTATTTGCAAACCTTACAAAATCATTTCAATCTAGTAAAACTCACATGGATTCAATATTACAGACATTTTTAGACATTTTGCATGTTTGGTTTAGGAATTATGTTGGAATCATTTTTATTAATTTGTTCGTATTTTCTCAGAATTTTAGAACATTACTGTCATATTGAGTAAAAAAATAATTTTTGTGTTTGCAAGCCTTAACAAAGCATATGTTTCGAGTAAAACTTACAAGAATGCATTATTTCAGGCATTGTTAGTCATTTTTCATGTGTAGTTTAAGAGTTATGTTTAAATAACTGTCATATTGAGTGTGGCAGTTATACTGTCATATTGAGTAAAAAAAAACTAACCTGTATTTGCAAACCTTACAAAAGAAAATGTTTCTAGTAACACTCACAAAGATAATTTTTTTCACGCATGATTAGACATGTTTCATGTGTGGTTAGGAGTTATAAATAAATAATTGTCATATTGAGTGTTACAGTTTTAATGTCATTATGTGTAAAACCTAATTTTTGTATTTGCAAACCTTACAAAAACAATTGATTCTAGTAAAACTTATATAGATTCAATATTACAGGCATTTTTAGACATGTTACATGTTTTGTTTAAAATGTGTATTTCAATACATTTGTATTGCTTTTTTCGCATTATCTCAGGATTCTAAGAACATTACTTTCATATTGAGTAAAAAACTACTTTTTGTTTTTGCAAACCTTACAAACTCACATAAATACATTATTACAGGCATTTTTAGACATGACACATGTTTGGTTTTGGAGTTATGTTTATATAACTTTCATATTTAGTATGACTGTTATACTGTCATATTGAATAAAAAAAACTAGCTTGTGTCTTTGATATCTTTACAAAAGATCATTTTTTTAAACTAACAACGTTACATGTCTCCCTAGGCATTATTAGCCATTTTGCATGTGTTGTTTAGGAGTTAGGTTTAAATACATTTTTATTGCTTTTTTCCCATTATCTCAGGGTTCTAAGAACATTACAGTCAAGTAAAAAACTACTTTCTGTGTTTGCAAAATGTAAAACTCAGTAAAACTCCCAATGATTCATTATTTCAGGCATTATTAGCCATTTTTTTGTGTAGTTTATGAGTTATGTTTAAATAACTGTCATATTCAGTGTGATTTTGTCATTGTGAGTAAAACCTAATTTTTGTATTTGCAAACCTTACAAAAACAACCGATTCTAGGAAAACTCACATTGATACAATATTACAGGCATGTTTGGACATATTGCATGTTTGGTTTTGGAGTTATATTTATATAACCTGCTTTCTGAGCCGCCACCTTTGTGGTTTGCGTGTCCCACTGATCCAGGAACTATGTTGTCCGGGGGCTTCTATGGTCTCCCAAGACAAACAGGTCCTAGGTGAGGGATCAGACAAAGAGCAGCTCAAAGACCTTTATTAAAAGTACAATTGAGGACCTAGATTTTTTCTCGCCCGGACGCAGGTCACCGTGGCTCCCCTGTGGAGCCAGGCCCAGAGGTGTGGCACGATGGCGATTGACGGGCCAGTCCCCATGGGGCCCAGCCGTGCTCAGCTCGAAGAGGCAACGTGGATCCCCCCTCCAGGGCTCACCACTCATGGGCTGGGTCATAGAGGGTGCAGTGTGAGCTGGGCGGCAGCCGAAGGCAGGGCACTTGGTGGTCCGATTATCGGCTACATAAGCTCGCTCTTGGGACATGGAACGTCACCTCGCTGGGAGGGAAGGAGCCTGAGCTGGTGCATGAGGTGGAGACGTTCCCGGCTAGATATAGTTGGACTCACAGCAAGGGCTCTGGAACCTGTTCTCTCAGAGGGGCTGGACTGAGCTGAACTTTCATTACTTGCAACGCCAGAGTGAAAGAGATTCCACACTGGCGTTGCATCTAATGAGAGGCTGGGGTGGCAATTCTTGTTGCCCCCCGGCTCAAAGCCTGCACGTTGGACTTTAAACCCAATAGACGAGATGGTATTTTCCTTCAGCCTTCGGGTTGGGTGACGAGTCCTGATTGTTGTTTGTGTTTACACACCAAACATAGCTCAGAGTACCAACTCTTTTTGGATTCCCTTGAGGGAGTACTGGAGAGTGCTCCCTCGGGTGATTCCCTTGTTCTGCTGGTGGACTTCAACGCTATGTTGGCAACGACAGTGAAACCTGGAGAGTCGTGATTGGGAAAAATGGCCACCCGGATCTGAACCCAAGTGGTGCTTTGTTATTGGACTTTTGTGCTTGTCACTGATTGTCCATAACAAACACAATGTTCAAACATAAGGGTGTCCATATGTGCACTTGGCACAAGGACACCCTCGGCCGCATGATTGACTTTGTAGTTGTGTCATGGGATTTGCGGCCTCATGTTTTGGACACTCGGTGAAGAGAGGGGCAGAGCTTTCTACCAACCACCACCTGGTGGTGAGCCGGCTCCGATGGTAGGGGAGGATGCTGGTCAGACCTGGCAGGCCCAAACGCATTGTAAGGGTCTGCTGGGAACACCTAGCAGAGTCTCCTGAAGAACTTTGAACATGTCCGGAAGAACTTTGAACATGTCTGGTGCTGGACATTGAGTCTGAGTGGACCATGTTCCGTTCCTCTCTTGTTGAGCCAGCTGATTGAAGCTGTGGCCGCAAGGTGTTTGGTGCCTGTCGTGGCGGTAATCCACCAGCAGTGAGGGATGCTGTCAAGCTGAAGAAAGAGCCACCGGGTCCTTTTGGCTCATGGGACTCCAGAGGCAGTGGGCATACCGACAGGCCAAGCGAGACCTCCTCAGTCCCACCAACACGTCTTCCTATGAGGAAACAGTGCCTGGGAAGTCTGTGGTGGGCTCTCCTATTTCTGGGGCTGAGGTTGCCAAGGTAGTTAAAAAGCTCCTCGGTGGCAAGGCCCCGGGGGTGTGAGCTCCGTCCGGAGTTCCTTAAGGCTCTGGATGCTGTGGGGCAGTCTTGGTTGACAAGACTCTGCAACATTGCGTCTACATCGGGGGCGGTACCTCTGGATTGGCAGACCGGGGTGGTGGTACCTCTCTTTAAGAAGGGGAACCGGAGGGTGTGTTCCAACTATCGTAGATCACACTCCTCAGCCTTCCCGGTAAGGTCTATTCATGTGTAATGGAGAGGAGGAACCTCGGATCCAGGACGAACAGTGTGGTTTTCGTCCTGGTCGTGGAACGGTAGACCAGCTCTATACTCTCGGCAGGGTCCTTGAGTGTGCATGGGAGTTTGCCCAACCAGTCTACATAAGTTTTGTGGACTTGGAGAAGACATTCGACCTTGGTCCCCGGTAAATCCTGTGGGGAGTGCTCAGAGAGTATGGAGTATCGGCATGTCTGATTGTGGCGGGTGTCTCCCTGTATGATCAGTGTCAGAGCTTGGTCCGCATTGCCGGCAGTATGTCGGACCCCTTTCCAGTGAGGGTTGGACTCCGCCAAGGCTGCCCTTTGTCACCGATTCTGTTCATAACTTTAATGGACAGAATATCTAGGCGCAGTCATGGCTTTGAGGATCCCCTCAACGCCATGACTGCGCCTGGTTTGGTGGCTGCAGGATTAGGTCTCTGCTTTTTGCAGATGATGTGGTCCTGATGGCTTCAACTGGCCAAGATCTTCAGCTTTCATTGGATCGGTTCGCAGTGAAGCGACTGGGATGAGAATCAGCACCTCCAAGTCCGAGTCCATGGTTCTCGCCCGGGAAAGGGTGGAGTGCCATCTCGAGGTTGGGAAAGAGATCTTGCCCCAAGTGAAGGAGTTCAAGTACCTAGGAGTCTTGTTCACGAGTGAGGATAGAGTGGATTGTGAGATCTACAGGCGGATCGGTGCGCCGTCTTCAGTAATGAGGACGCTATATCGATCCGTTGTGGTGAAGAAGGAGCTGAGCCAGAAGGAAAAGCTTTCAATTTACCGGTCGATCAACGTTCCCATCCTCACCTATGTTCATGAGCTTTGGGTTATGACCGAAAGGACAAGGTCACGGGTACAAGCGGCCGAAATGAGTTTCCTCCGCCGGGTGGTGGGTCTCTCCCTTAGAGATAGGGTGAGAAGCTCTGTCATCTGGGAGGAACTCAGTGTAAAGCCGCTGCTCCTCCACATTGAGAGGAGCCAGATGAGGTGGTTCGGGCATCTGCTCAGGATGCCACCCGAACGCCTCCCTAGGTCCGAATGGCAGGAGGCCATGGGGAAGACCTAGGATACATTGGAAAGACTATGGCCTGGGAACGCCTCGGGATCCCCCGAGAAGAGCTGGACGAAGTGGCTGGGGAGAGGGAAGTCTGGGCTCTCTGCTTAGGCTGCTGCCCCCGCAACCCGACCTCGGATAAGCGGAAGAAAATGGATGGATTTAGTATGACAGTTATACTGTCATATTGAGTGTGACAGTATACTGTCATAAAACCCAATTTTTGTATTTGCAAACCTGATTCTAGTAAAACTCACATCTATACAATATTACAGGCAATTTTGGACATAATGCACGTTTGGTTTTGGAGTTATGTTTATATAACTTTAATATATAGTATGACATCTATACTGTTATAATGAGTAAAAAAACTAACTTGTGTCTGTCATAAAACTAAATTTTTGTATTTGCAAACCTTACAAAAACAAATGATTCTAGTAAAACTCACATGGATTCAATATTACAGGCATTTTTAGACATTTTGCATGTTTGGTTTAGGAATTATGTTGGAATACATTTGTATTGCTTTTTTTCACATTATCTCAGCATTTTAAGAACTTACTGTCATATTGAGTAAAAAAAACTTTTTGTGTTTGCAAGCCTTAAAAAAACAACCGATTCTAGTAAAACTCACATTGATACAATATTACAGGCATGTTTAGACATCGTGCATGTTTCGTTTTGGAGTTATGTTTATATAACCTGCTTTCTGAGCCGCCACCTTTGTGGTTTGCGTGTCCCACTGATCCTAGGAGCTATGTTGTCCGGGGGCTTCTATGCCCCCTGGTAGGGTCCCCCAAGACAAACAGGTACTAGGTGAGGAATCAGACAAAGAGCAGCTCAAAGACCTTTATGAAAAGTACAAATCGAGGACCTAGATATTTTCTCGCCCGGACGCGGGTCACCGTGGCGCCCCTGTGGAGCCAGGCCCAGAGGTGGGGCACGGTGGCGAGCGACTGGTGCCCATGGGGCCCAGCTCGAAGAGGCAACGTGGGTCCCCCCTGCAATAGGCTCACCACTCATGGGCTGGGTCATAGAGGTCGGGTGCAGTGTTAGCTGGGCGGAAGCCGAAGGCAGGGCACATGGCGGTCCGATTATCGGCTACATAAGCTCGCTCTTGGGACGTGGAACGTCACCTCGCGAGGTGGAGAAGTTCCCGGCGAGATAAAGCTGGACTCACTTCGACGCACAGCGAGGGCTCTGGAACCTGTTCTCTCAAGAGGGGTTGGACTCTCTTCCACTCTGGCGTTGCAAGTAATGAGAGGCTGGGTTGGCAATTCTTGTTGCCCCCCGGCTCAAAGCCTGCACGTTGGACTTAACCCAGAAGACGAGATGGTAACTTCCCTCCGCTTTCGGGTTGGGTGACGGGTCCTGACTGTTGTTGGTGTTTACACACCAAACAGCAGCTCAGAGTACCCACTCTTTTTGGATTCCCTTGAGAGTGCTCCCTCGGGTGATTCCTTTGTTCTGCTGGGGGTCTTCAACGCTCATGTTGGCAACGACTTTGAAACCTGGAGAGTCGTGATTGGGAAAAATGGCCACCCGGATCTGAACCCAAGTGGTGCTTTGTTATTGGACTTTTGTGCTAGTCACAGATTGTCCATAACAAACACAATGTTCAAACATAAGGGTGTCCATATGTGCACTTGGCACCAGGACACCCTCGGCCGCAGTTCCATTATTGACTTTGTAGTTGTGTCATGGGATTTGCGGCCTCATGTTTTGGACACTCGGGTGAAGAGAGGGGCGAGCTTTCTACCGATCACCACCTGGTGAGCTGGCTCCGATGGTGGGGTAGGATCCCGGAAAGACCTGGCAGGCCCAAACGCATTGTGAGAGTCTTTTGGGAATGCCTAGCAGAGTCTCCTGTCAGAGAGAGTTTCTTTTTCCACCTCCGGAGGAACTTCGAACATGTCACAAAGGAGGTGCTGGACATTGAGTCTGAATGGATCATGTTCCGTGCCTCTCTTGTCAAGCCAGCTGATTGGAGCTGTGGCCGCAAGGTGTTTGTTGCCTGTCGTGGCGGTAATCCTAGAACCCGCTGGTGGCCACCAGCAGTGCGGGATGCCGTCAAGCTGAAGAAAGAGCTTATCTGGTCCTTTTGGCTCATGGGACTCCAGAGGCAGCAGGCATACCGACAGGCCAAGCAGTGCCTGGGGAATCTGTGGTGGGCTCTCCTATTTCTGGGGCTGAGGTTGCCAAGGTAGTTTTAAAAGCTCCTCGGTGGCAAGGCCCCGGGGGTGGATGAGCTCCATCCGGAGTTCCTTAAGGCTCTGGATGCTGTGGGGCTGTTTTAGTTGACAAGACTCTGCAACATCGTGTGGACATCAGGGGCGGTACCTCTGGATTGGCAGACCGGGGTGGTGGTTCCTCTCTTTAAGAAGGGGAACCGGAGGGTGTGTTCCAACTATCGTAGATCACACTCCTCAGCCTTCCCGGTAAGGTCTATTCATGTGTACTGGAGAGGAGGAACCTCGGATCCAGGACGAACAGTGTGGTTTTCGTCCTGGTCGTGGAACGGTAGACCAGCTCTATACTCTCGGCAGGGTCTTTGAGTGTGCATGGGAGTTTGTCCAACCAGTCTACATGTGCTTTGTGGACTTGGAGAAGACATTCGACCGTGGCCACCCCGGGAAGTCCTGTGGGGAGTGCTCAGAGAGTATGGGGTATCGGCATGTCTGATTGTGGCGGGTCGCTCCCTGTATGATCAGTGTCAGAGCTTGGTCCGCATTGCCAGCAGTAAGTTGGCTGCCCTTTGTCACCAAATGTGTTCATAAATTTTATGGACAGAATTTCTAGGCGCAGTCATGGCGTTGAGGGGATCCGGTTTGGTGGCTGCAGGATTAGGTCTCTCCTTTTTGCAGATGATGTGGTCCTTATGGCTTTAACTGGCCAGGATCTTCAGCTCTCATTGGATTGGTTCGCAGCCGAGTGTGAAGCGACTGGGATGAGAATCAGCACCTCCAAGTCCGAGGTTCTCGCCCGGGAAAGGGTGGAGTGCCATCTCGAGGTTGGGCAGGAGATTTTGCCCCAAGTGGATGAGTTCAAGTACCTGGAGTCTTGTTCATGAGTGAGGGAAGAGTGGATCGTGAGATGCACAGGCTGGTCGGTGCGGCGTCTTCAGTAATGAGGACGCTATATCGATTCGTTGTGGTAAGAAGGAGCTGCGCCAGAAGGAAAAGCTTTCAATTTACCGGTCAATCTACATTCCCATCCTCACCTATGGTCATGAGCTTTGGGTTATGACCGAAAGGACAACATCACGGGTACAAGCGGCTGAAATGAGTTTTCTCCGCTGGGTGGCGGGTCTCTCCCTTACTGTAAGAATTTTCACCGTTTAATTACAGTAACCTACTGGCAGCTAATGGTTCCAGTATAAAACTGTTTTTCTACAGCACACATACTGTGATTCATCACTACAGTTTATTACTGTAAAAAGTATCACAGTACTGTGCTGTATCAAATATACGCTTCACAGCATAATACTGTCATCTGTTTAGCGGCATTACACTGTTATTTTAGTGTATCTACTGTAATATCCATTAACAGTTAATTACAGTAAAATAATTGTAAGCACTATAGACTGAGCTTTACAGTATAATGCCACTAGAAGTTAATGAGTTGAACTTTTAATTTTTCAAAATCAAAATCCCTGCAATCTGCTGGCATAAAAATGACTGGAGAAATGGCCTTGCAAGATTATGTTTTTATTAACCAATTATTTATTGTGCATCAAATGCATTCAAAGTACATTTAGTGCATTCTTCTTATTTTCAGTAAAGCATTTTAACATTTATAACATGTCCACTTAATTTCTAACTGGAGACAAAACACTGAACACGAGTCCAGTGTTTAGTTGTCGGCTACATAAAGCCCCACTCAAAGTCTGTGAGATGTTTTATAAGGGTGGCTACGTGAGGATTTACAGTTGCTGCCTTTTTCTGGACCAGCTTCCCGGTCTTCTTGGACACCACCTTTCCCTGGCTAGCCTTTGTTCCCCTCTCAGGGTTAACGCCATTGAATCGCCTAAAAAAGAGAGAAAGCATATTAGATATTCTGTTGTGATTGAAGATTACTTGCAGTCGATACAGAACCCCCCTCACATTGTTATTTAGGAATATGCACTGCACAAATATTAATATCAATTTTAGGATATATGTGAGCCTATACCATAACCACAGCTGTAGATGAGTGAATGCTCTAAAACCCATTAAGACAAATTCAGAGAGGAAGACAATGCTAAAGCCTCCCCAATCCCTCTCTCTATTTATGTTTTCTCTCCATCTACGGGACCGTGTATTTACGCTGATGTTTACGGCTTTCACCCATTTAACATATCGTTACCTGCTCATTACCTATCTTCTCTGCATCCTGGGGTCACACTGGTGCTTCTTGCCTTTACCCATTTAACATATCTTTACCTGCACATTACCTACCTTCTCTGCATAGTGTGGTCATGCTGGTGCTTTCTACCTTTACCCATTCAACATATCGTTACCTGCACATTACCTACATTCTCTGTATCCTGGAGTCAAGCTGGTGTTTCCTGCCTTTACTCATTCAACATATCTTTACCTGCACATTACCTACCTTCTCTGTATCCTGGCGTCTAGCTGGTGTTTCCTGCCTTCACCCATTCAACATATCTTTACCTGCACATTACCTACCCTCCCTGCATCCTTGGGTCACACTGGTGCTTCTTTCTTTCACCATACAACATATCTTCACCTGCACATACCTACCTTGTCTGCATGGCCTCGACCACACCTGCGCTTCCTTCTTTCACCCATTCAACATACCTTCACCCGCACATTACCTACCTTCCCTGCATGGTGGGGTCACACTGGTGCTTCCTGCCTTTACCCATTCAACATATCTTCACCCGCACATTACCTACTTGCTCTGCATTCTCAGGTCAAGCTGGTGCTTCCTGCCATCATCCAGTCAACATATCTTTACCTGCAAATTACCTACTTTTTCTGCATCCTGGGGTCAAACAGGTGCTTCCTTCTTTGACCCAGTCAACATATCTTTACCTGCACATTACCTACCTTCTCTGTATCCTACAGTCAAACTGGTGCTTCGGTCCCTAATAAGAAGGTACACAAAGGAACAGAAGAGTCATTGATTTAAGGCACACAATTGGGGAAATGACAAGTCAAATTCCTGAACAGAGGTGAGAAATATAAAATAAAATATCCTAACAGTATTTCAACAGTATCAAGAGGATTTACCTTTGAACAAATTCCAATGTCCGAGGACCTTCCTCTTGGTATTCCAAGTTGAACACATAGTAGGTGGCAAGAAGGGCAGCAAGCCCTGAGATTAAGCTAGGTTGGACGCCTTTGCAGATGACATCACCTTCCATGCTGATCATCCAACGTTTTATTGTGACTTTGTCACCAGCAACTGGTACAGTCAAGAAATGCAGTTTATGTTCCTAAACAGTATCCAATATGGGTAGCATTTTAAAAGTATTTGGAATGGCCACCTCACTCGCTCTCTCTTTCCTCTGTTTACATCTAGTCTCCTAAGGCAGTGGTTCTCAAATGGGGGTACGCGTACTCCTGGGGGTACTTGAAGGTATGCCAAGGGGTACGTGAGATTTTTTTTAAATATTCTAAAAATAGCAACAATTCAAAAATCCTTTATAAATATATTTATTGAATAATACTTCGACAAAATATGAATGTAAGTTCATAAACTGAACAACTAATCAAGTAGGCTATTCCATTCATTACCATAAAGCCAGAGTTTCCCCCATGCCATGATGGTTTGACTCTACCTGGCGGTACCACACGGCACCAACTGTCAATCAACTATCCATGTAGAAAACAATGGAGGCTTGGTTAAAGCGTAGTGGACATGTTCCATAAATATTGATGTTAAAGATTTCTTTTTTTGTGAAGAAATGTTGAGAATGAAGTTCATGAATCCAGATGGATCTCTATTGCAATCCCCAAAGAGGGCACTTTAAGTTGATTACTTCTATGTGTAAAAATCTTCATTTATAATTGAATCACTTGTTTATTTTTCAACAAGTTTTTAGTTATTTTTATATCTTTTTTTCCAAATAGTTCAAGAAAGACCACAACAAATGAGCAATATTTTGCACTGTTATACAATTTAATGAATCAGAAACTGATGACATAGTGTTGTATTTTACTTCTTTATCTCTTTTTTTCAACCAAAAATGCTTTGCTCTGATTAGGGGGTACTTGAATTTAAAAAAATGTTCACAGGGGTACATCACTGAAAAAAGGTTGAGAACCACTGTCCTAAGACAGTGGTTCTCAACCTTTTTTCAGTGCTGTGAACATTTTTTTAATGCAAGTAGACCTCCATGTCTTCATAACAGGAATATCCTGAATTCTCAAGTTGCATATCACAATAGTCATCATCAGTGTTAATAACACAAGAGCTGCTTGGATTTGCTGTTGATCAAGTCAAACTTCGTTCAGTGTAGCCGTAGTGCTTCCTTGACGCGTGCGATGTGAAAGTAGACTTAACTGTAAATCTTTTTTCACATTGACTGAAGGGGCACGTAACTGTCCTACCTTCGGTAATATGACTTTTCAAATGCAGGAGAAGGGCCCGTATATCATCGCACTTAGCGCTACATGAGACAATATTACAAGGTAAACCTTCTGCGCTATACATATCAGTCCTACTCTTGCCATATTTATGACGACGGCTGTGAGTTTTGAAGGCTGAGAAGTTGGAAAAAACTCTTGTGCATTTAGGGAAAGCACACTAGGCATACAACTATGACTTCGCATGTGTCTAACATACGCAAATACATTGCTGCAAGTCGTAGCACATATGTTGCAAGTTATCATCTTTTATGATGACTATGACAAAAAAGAAGAAAACTTAGCTAGCTAGCATGCGGCGGTACATGCGCGTGGTCAACGATAGTGTCTGTGATGCTGACATTTTGGACTTTATAAATATATATATAAAGTAATTCAAACAGAAAATGACACATCAAGGTACAAGTGACTCTTACCTTGTTATCAAAAACACACGATGCAGTAGGATGGATTTAGCCAGGTGAAATGAAGCTCGGTTGGACGAATTGTGGGCGGACCCAAGAAACAAGTCTGAAAAATATTGAATTACACTGTAGGTTTTACAGTAACTTACTGCTGGTCGATATTTTTTGAAAAATGCAACAAAATTTACAGTACTTAACTGCATTTAAGAAGAACATGATAGGTTGATTGGCAACACTAAATTGGCCCTAGTGTGTGAATGTGAGTGTGAATGTTGTCTGTCTATCTGTGTTGGCCCTGCGATGAGGTGGCGACTTGTCCAGGGTGTACCCCGCCTTCCGCCTGATTGTAGCTGAGATAGGCTCCAGCGCCCCCCGCGACCCCGAAGGGAATAAGCGGTAGAAAATGGATGGATGGATGGAGTATATAACTGTAATTTTATTTTTTATTTTTACAGTAATTTTTTACAGTGAAGGTCATGGGTGTCAAACTCTGGCCCGTGGGCCAAATTTGGCCCAACGTGTAATTTGACTTGGCCCTTGAGGCAATATCAAATTAACACTAAAGCTGGACCGGCGATTATACATTGCGGCAGTGCCGCGGTAACACCGCATTCACCGCTACTCCTCCCGAATTTTTTTTTTTTTTTTTTTTTCAGCTAGTCAAACGAGTGCCGGCCCAGTTTCATGTCAGTACAGCTTCTGCCAAGTGCCCCTGGCTGCAGCCCGCAGATCGAGGAGGGGCTTATTTTCCCTCAATGTGGGCGGGTCTCAACGTTGAGCCCGCGGGCTCCATCTGGTGGCGGAGATCCGGCAGCACACATTCTCAAACGTCAATAAAGCTACTTTTAACTTGTCAAATGTATTTTTTTTACCATGAAAAAACAATAAAAAATATATATATATATAAACCATAGTATGAAAAAAGGTTCATGTATTTGATAGACTTAGACATTCCTACTTTTAACTTGTCAAATGTATCTGCCATCTTTTTTGTAGTTTTATTCCTTTTTTATTATCTTCATTATTTTCTGTATTGATCCTACACTATTATTGTGTTTTTTTTGTTACTTCTGATATGGCCTTGCCACGGTTTATTTGCTTATTTATTTATTTATTTATTTTTTGTGTCTTTTTATTTTGTATTGTTTTACATCTGATCAACTTCTGTGACTTTCCTTTTCTTTTTTAAGTGTGAACGGTGGAGAGGTCCTCGAGAGGTGATCTTGGGATCACTTCCTGAGGATCCTTGATGCCGAGGAATGTTCATCCACTATGGTCTGGATAGCCTGTAGCTGATCCTGAGCCAGAGCGGGATGGATGGATATATATATATATATACAATATCTGGGTATCTTTTCTAATACTGTTTGTACTGTAAACCTTGAATTGTTAAAGTTTAAGTGCACCTCTCTCCTCAAGTGTGCATGTGAGTGGGTATGAGTGGATGTGCGATTGTATGAAGGTTTTGCGTGACCAAAGTATGACTGTTAAATGTGATTTTAACTGTAAAATTCAATACAAATATTTGCAAAAAAAAACACAAAAAAAACTTGTCAAATGTATTTTTTTTTACCATGAAAAAACAATTTAAAAAAAAAATATATAAACCATAGTATGGAAAAAGGTTCATGTATTTGATAGACTTAGACATTCCTACTTTTAACTTGTCAAATGTATTTTTTTTTACCATGAAAAAACAATTTAAAAAAATATATATCTAAACCATAGCATTTCCATAAGAGTATAGACACATATTATTTTGCACACTCAATTATATTAGCAAAGTCAAATAAACCAAAGACAGAATACTTTGCATCATTGATTTTATTTTTCACCCCAGGCTAAAAATGTTTGATCTGTAAAGAAAAAAAATGTTGTAGCCTAGCCAAATACATTCCTTAAGCTCCCATAAATGTTTAACAATGGCAAGTATCAAGGTATTTTTCTGGCCCATAACAAGCAACCCTGTTCCCTGTTTCCAGTTCTGTTCATTTTCCACTGTCTAGAAAGGAAACCGATTGCGGTTCTTATAGGCACAATAACAATGCAAGATGTAAAACTAAGGTAATTGAAATAAGTGGAGGAATTACGCTTTAGTCTAGCAATAGTTGACTACAAGACTAATTAATCACATGACCTCTCACCTGTAGCCCTCCTTGCACTCGTCGCCGTTTTCTGTCCTGCAATCGGTCTTCTTCAGACCTTAGTGATTTAATGACAACATACATTCACTATGAAAACATTCATGTTGGTCTGTTGACCGTGAGTAAAACATTTTTTTTGTGATTTGTGATATTCAAAGCACTTACGGCATGGGGAAGTTCTGCAGGAGAGCGAGACACCACCATCTCCTAATTTGCAGCATGTTTTCCTTTGAAGAAGGAAATGCAGGAAGATGTTAATATCCATCCATCCATCCATTTTCTGCCGCTTATTCCCTTCGGGGTCGCGAGGGGCGCTGGAGCCTATCTCAGCTACAATTGGGCGGAAGGCGGGGTACACCCTGGACAAGTCGCCACCTCATCGCAGAGATGTTAATATGTTGTAAAAAAAATAACACCTTGTACACTAAGCATAATGTGTCACGATTTACACATACCTCTCTGAAATCACAATTGGCCCCCATTACAATGTACAGAGTGTACTGTAAGCCAAGAGGTACTGCTTAATATAATGTCAGGCGTATTCCCAAGGATACATTTTTTTCAATACAAATTAATGTGGTTTTAATGTAGCAAGCAAACATTTTGACAGACAACAGCAATGCTATAATATGCTGATTTGGTCTTACCATCAAAACAAACACGCCACAGTTGTTGGAGCACCCTTGCTTTGTTAGGCCCTGAGGTGTGAACAATGTATTTTAATAAAAGTATGGCAAGAAAATAGTAAAAAGTTAGCAAATGCTATTATGTAATGTCTCACCTGGACATCATTCACACCAAGCTCTCTCCAGGGGCCAGAAGAGAGGCTGTGAGCAACGTGTCTGTACAAATAATAAGCGAAATAAAAGTCACTCAACTTCAATCAACTTTTGATTGAAAAGCACGCATAAACGCTTGGAACAAAGCCTGAACTGAATAAGGAAAAGGTTGGAACTTCAAATCAAAAAGTTTTGGCTCTATTTTGCACATCATTCAAATGAGAAATGTGACATTTTACACTTGATTTTATTTTTCGGTTGTTGCTTTCTACACTAGTAAATGATGACAGTGAGCAGAGACCTCATGGAGACTTCCCTAGTCTCCACAAGTTTTCAGCACACACTGCATACTGGGGACAGAAACTCCAAGACAGCCAGGAACAACTGGTAAAGTTAACTATTGTGCCACTGTGGTTATCTATGAATGTCACTCATATAATCATACACGTATTAAGACTTTGTTTTCTTCCACTAGCTGTCTCATGTCTTGGAGAGATGAGAGTAGAACCAGTCTATTCAGGTTTTTAGGGCACCTCCTGGACAGTGGTAGTTCTGTTTTAAACCACTTGTCCTTTGTTTGTTTTAATTAATGGTTCTGTTTTTATTTGATCTAAAATATTCCATTCCATATTCCAACTATTTTGATTCCTTAAACAGATGGAAACAGAACTATTTATCTTTTTCGAGACGGGCAGTTCTGTTTAAGCCTGTTATGAAAACGTTTTGATTTGAAGTTCCAACCTTTTCCTTATTCAGTTCAGGCTTTGTTCCAAGCGTTTATGCGTGCTTTTCAATCAAAAGTTGATTGAAGTTGAGTGACTTTTATTTCGCTTATTATTTGTACAGACACGTTGCTCACAGCCTCTCTTCTGGCCCCTGGAGAGAGCTTGGTGTGAATGATGTCCAGGTGAGACATTACATAATAGCACTTGCTAACTTTTTACTATTTTCTTGCCATACTTTTATTAAAATACATTGTTCACACCTCAGGGCCTAACAAAGCAAGGGTGCTCCAACAACTGTGGCGTGTTTGTTTTGATGGTAAGACCAAATCAGCATGTTATAGCATTGCTGTTGTCTGTCAAAATGTTTGCTTGCTACATTAAAACCACATTAATTTGTATTGAAAAAAATGTATCCTTGGGAATACGCCTGACATTATATTAAGCAGTACCTCTTGGCTTACAGTACACTCTGTACATTGTAATGGGGGCCAATTGTGATTTCAGAGAGGTATGTGTAAATCGTGACACATTATGCTTAGTGTACAAGGTGTTATTTTTTTTACAACATATTAACATCTCTGCGATGAGGTGGCGACTTGTCCAGGGTGTACCCCACCTTCCGCCCAATTGTAGCTGAGATAGGCTCCAGCGCCCCTCGCGACACCGAAGGGAATCAGCGGTAGAAAATGGATGGATGGATGGATATTAACATCTTCCTGCATTTCCTTCTTCAAAGGAAAACATGCTGCAAATTAGGAGATGGTGGTGTCTCGCTCTCCTGCAGAACTTCCCCATGCCGTAAGTGCTTTGAATATCACAAATCACAAAAAAAATGTTTTACTCACGGTCAACAGACCAACATGAATGTTTTCATAGTGAATGTATGTTGTCATTAAATCACTAAGGTCTGAAGAAGACCGATTGCAGGACAGAAAACGGCGACGAGTGCAAGGAGGGCTACAGGTGAGAGGTCATGTGATTAATTAGTCTTGTAGTCAACTATTGCTAGACTAAAGCGTAATTCCTCCACTTATTTCAATTACCTTAGTTTTACATCTTGCATTGTTATTGTGCCTATAAGAACCGCAATCGGTTTCCTTTCTAGACAGTGGAAAATGAACAGAACTGGAAACAGGGAACAGGGTTGCTTGTTATGGGCCAGAAAAATACCTTGATACTTGCCATTGTTAAACATTTATGGAAGCTTAAGGAATGTATTTGGCTAGGCTACAACATTTTTTTTTTCTTTACAGATCAAACATTTTTAACCTGGGGTGAAAAATACAATCAATGATGCAAAGTATTCTGTCTTTGGTTTATTTGACTTAGCTAATATAATTGAGTGTGCAAAATAATATGTTATTATCTTTTGGAAATGCTATGGTTTATATATAATTATTATTCTTTTTTTTTCATGGTAAATGCTATGGTTTATATATATATATATATATATATATATATATATATATATATATATATATATATATATATATATATATATATATATATATATATATTATATATATATATATATATATATATATATATATATATATATATATATATATATATATATATATATATATATATATATATATTTTCATGGTAAAAAAACACATTTGACAAGTTAAAAGTAGGAATGTCTAAGTCTATCAAATACATGAACCTTTTTCCATATTCGGATCTCCGCCACCAGATGGAGCCCGCGGGCTCAACATTGAGCCCGCCCACATTGAGGGAAAATAAGCCCCTCCTCGATCTGCGGGCTGCAGCCAGGGGTTACTCAGAAGCACCAACACACACACAATTGAATGCAATGCATACTTCATCAACAGCGATACAGGTTACACTGACGGAAGCCAAATAAAAAACTTTAACACTTTTAGAAATATACGCCACACTGTGAATCCACACCAAACAAGAATGACAAACACATTTCGGGAGAACATCCGCACCGTAACACAACATAAACACAACACAACAAATACCCAGAACCCTTTGTAGCACTAAATCTTCCGGGACGCTACAAGGTGTGTGTGTGTGGGGGGGGGGGGGGGGGGGGGTTTGGTGGTAGCGGGGGTGTATTTTGTAGCGTCCCGAAAGAGTTAGTGCTGCAAAAGATTCTGGGTATTTGTTCTTTTGTGTTTATGTTATGGTACGGTGCGGATGTTCTCCCGAAAAGTGTTTTTTATTTTTGTTTGGTGTGGGTTCACAGTGTGGCGTATATTTCTAACAGTGTTAAAGTTTTTTATACTGGCACCCTTTAGTGTAACCTGTATCGCTGTTGATGAAGTATGCGTTGCATTCATTTGTGTATGCGTGCTGAAACTGCACATATCTTGTGACTGGGTGTGAATGATGTTAGAATTGGGTGTACGAGATATGACTGTTGAACACCTTCGTTCGATAACGAAAGTTGCCTCAGCTCAAAGCCTGAGCCCCGACATTAAAGAACTAGCATCTAAAAAAAGATGCTAGGTATCTGGCTTGGGCACATCAAATTAGATCAGTGTGTTGCAAACTGAATGGTTGTTTTATTCATTGTTATTTTATTTTCAAATTTATTAGCCTGTGGAAAAAGTTAATGTTGATATTTACCTCAGAAGGCTGCAAATAGAAAAGAGGCATTCCATTTTTATTTAAATTGTATTTGATATGCAATTGATATTTTTTAATTATTATTATTATTATTTGAAACTCCATTTTGCATGTCACTATAAAGTTATATAAGTCTTGCTTGTTCAATATACAATGCAAAACTTGTTTGGGTCCCTATTAAAAGGTTAATTTGTTCAACCTTGGCCCACGGCTTTGTTCAGTTTTAAACTTTGGCCCACTCTGTATTTGAGTTTGACACCCCTGGTGAAGGTGAATCTCTGTCATCCTGGAGGCCACGGGGAAGACCCAGGACACATTGGGAACACTATGTCTCCCGGCTGGCCTGGGAACGCCTCGGGATCCCCTGAGAAAAGGTCCTAGGTGAGGGATCAGACAAAGAGCAGCTCAAAGACCTTTATGAAAAGTACAAATCGAGGACCTAGATTTTTTCTCGCCCAGGCGCAGGTCACCGTGGCTCCCCTGTGGAGCCAGGCGCAGAGGTGGGGCACGATGGCGAGCGACTGGTGGCCGGGCCTGTCTCCATGGGGCCCTGCCTCGAAGAGGCAACGTGGGTCAACCCTCCAATGGGCTCACCACTCATGGGCCCATTGAGGTCATAGAGGTCGGATGCAGTGTGAACTGGGTGGCAGCCGAAGGCAGGGCACTTGGCGGTCCGATTATCGGCTACATAAGCTCGCTCTTGGGACGTGGAACGTCACCTCGCTGGGAGGGAAAGAGCCTGAGCTGGTGCGCGAGGTGAAGAAGTTCCGGCTAGATATAGTTGGACTCACTTCGACGCACAGCAAGGGCTCTGGAACCTGTTCTCTCAAGAGGGGCTGGACTCTCTTCCACTCTGGCGTTGCAAGCAATGAGAGGCTGGGGTGGCAATTGTTGTTGCTCAAAGCCTGCACGTTGGACTTTAACCCAGTAGACGAGATGGTAGCTTCCCTCCGCCTTTGGGTTGGGTGACGGGTCCTGACTGTTGTTTGTGTTTACGCACCAAACAGCAGCTCAGAGTACCCACTCTTTTTGGATTCCCTTGAGGGAGTACTGGAGAGTGCTCCCTCGGGTGATTCCCTTGTTCTGTTGGGGGACTTCAATGCTCATGTTGGCAAGGACAGTGAAACCTGGAGAGTCGTGATTGGGAAAAATGGCCACCCGGATCTGAACCCAAGTGGTGCTTTGTTATTGGACTTTTGTGCTCGTCACGGATTGTCCATAACAAACACAATGTTCAAACATAAGGAAGAACTTTGAACATGTCACGAGGGAGGTGCTGGACATTGAGTCTGAGTGGACCATGTTCCGTGCCTCTCTTGTCGAGCCTGCTGATTGGAGCTGTGGCCGCAAGGTGTTTGGTGCCTGTCGTGGCGGTAATCCTAGAACTCGCTGGTGGCCACCAGCAGTGAGGGATGCCGTCAAGCTGAAGAAAGAGCCTATCGGGTCCTTTTGGCTCATGGGACTCCAGAGGCAGCGGGCATACCGACAGGCCAAGCAGTGCCTGGGGAGTCTGTGGTGGACTCTCCTATTTCTGGGGCTTAGGTTGCCTAGGTAGTTAAAAAGCTCCTCTGTGGCAAGGCCCCGGTGGTGGATGAGTTCCTTAAGGCTCTGGATACTGTGGGGCTGTCTTGGTTGACAAGACTCTGCAACATCGCGTGAACATTGGGGGCGGTACCTCTGGATTGGCAGACCGGGGTGGTGGTTCCTCTCTTTAAGAAGGGGAACCGGAGGGTGTGTTCCAACTATCGTGAAACACACTCCTCAGCCTTCCCGGTAAGGTCTATTCATGTGTACTGGACAGGAGGAAACTCGGATCCAGGACGAACAGTGTGGTTTTCGTCCTGGTCGTGGAACGGTAGACCAGGTCTATACTCTCGGCAGGGTCCTTGAGTGTGAAGCGACTGGGATGAGAATCAGCACCTCCAAGTCCAAGTCCACGCAGGAAAGGGTCGAGTGCCATCTCCAGGTTGGGGAGGAGATCTTGCCCCAAGTGGAGGAGTTCAAGTACCTAGGAGTCTTGTTCACGAGTGAGGATAGAGTGGATCGAGAGATCCACAGGCGGATTGGTGCGGCGTCTTCAGTATTGAGGACGCTATATCGATCCGTTGTGGTTAAGAAGGAGCTGAGCCAGAAGGAAAAGCTCTCAATTTACCGTCGATCTACGTTCCCAGCTTTGGGTTATGACCGAAAGGACAAGCGGCCGAAATGCGTTTCCTCTGCCGGGTGGTGAGTCTCTCCCTTAGAGACAGGGTGAGAAGCTCTGTCATCCGGGAGGTACTCAAAGTAAACCCGCTGCTCCTCCACATTGAGAGGAGCCATGAGGTGGTTCGGGCATCTGCTCAGGATGCCACCCGAACGCCTCTAGGGAGGTGTGGCAGGAGGCCACGGGGAAGACCTAGGACACATTGGAAAGACTATGTCCCCGGCTGGCCTGGGAACGCCTCGGAATACCCCGAGAAGAGCTGGACGAAGTGGCTGGGGAGAGGGAAGTCTGGGATTTTCTGCTCAGGCTGCTGCCCCCGCAACCCGACCTCGGATAAGCGGAAGAAAATGGATGGATTTAGAATGACAGTTATACTGTCAGATTGAGTACAAAAACTAACTAAACCTTACACAATATAATGTTTCTAGTAAAACTCACAAAGATACATATCTCCAGGCATTATTAGCCATTTTGCATGTGTGGTTTAGGAGTTATATTTAAATAAATAACTGTCAGATTGAGTGTGACAGTAAACTGTCATAGTGAGTAAAACCCTTATTTTGTATTTGCAAACCTTACAAAAAACAACTAAATCTAGTTAAACTCACACAGATACAACATTACAGGCATTTTTAGACATAATGCATGTTTGGTTTTAGAGTTATGTTTATATAACTTTCATATTTAGAAAGTTATACTGTCATATTGAATAAAAAAAACAACTAACTTGTGTCTTTGCAAACCTTACAAAATACCATTTTTCTAGTAAAACTAACTAAGATACATGCTCCAGGCATTATTAGCCATTTTGCATGTGTTGTTTGAGTTATGTTTAAATAACTGTCATATTGAGTGTGACAGTATACTGTCATAAAACCCAATTTTTGTATTTGCAACCCTGATTCTAGTAAAACTCACATATATACAATATTACAGGCAGTTTTGGACATAATGCAAGTTTTGTTTTGGAGTTATGTTTATATAACTTTCATACATAGTATGACAGCTAAACTGTTATGTTGAGTAAAATAACTAACTTGTGTTTGTCATAAAACCCAATTTTTGTATTAGCAAACCATACAACTGATTCAAATAAAACTCACATGGATTCAATATTACAGGCATTTTCAGACATTTTGCATGTTTGGTTTAGGAATTATGTTGTAATACATTTGTATTGCTTTTTTCACATTATCTCAGGATTTTTAGAACATTACTGTCATATTGAGTAAAAAAATAATTTTTGTGTTTGCAAGCCTTAAAAAAAGCATATGTTTCCAGTAAAACTCCCAAAGATGCATTATTTCAGGCATTATTAGCCATTTTTCAGGTGTGGTTTAGGAGTTATGTTTGAATAACTGTCAAATTGAGTGTGGCGTTATACTGTCATATTGAGTTAAAAAAAACTAACTTGTGTCTTTGCAAACCTTACAAAAGAAAATGTTTCTAGCAACACTCACAAAGATAATTTTTTTCACGCTATTAGACATGTTTCATGTGTATTTAGGAGTTATAATTAAATAACTTTCATATTGAGTGTTAAAGTTATAATGTCATTATGTGTAAAACCTAATTTTTGTATTTGCAAACCTTACAAAAACAATTGATTCTAGTAAAACTTACATAGATTCAATATTACAGGCATTTTTAGACAATTTACATGTTTGGTTTAAAAGTTGTGTTTGAATACATTTTTATTGCTTTTTTCGCATTATCTCAGGATTCTAAGATCATTACTTTCATATTGAGTAAAACACTACTTTTTGTTTTTGCAAACCTTACAAACTCACATAAATACATTATTACAGACATTTGTAGACATGACACATGTTTGGTTTTGGAGTTATGTTTATATAACTTTTATATTTAGTATGACTGTTATACTGTCATAGTAAATTTAAAAAAAACTAGCTTGTGTCTTTGCAAACTTTACAAAAGATCATTTTTCTAGTAAAACTAACAAAGATACATGTCTCCAGGCATTATTACCCATTTTGCATGGGTTGTTTAGGAATTATGTTTAAATACATTTTTATTGCTTTTTTCGCATTATCTCAGGATTCTTAGATCATTACTTTCATATTGAGTAAAAAACTACTTTTTGTTTTTGCAAACCTTACAAACTCACATAAATACATTATCACAGGCATTTTTAGACATAACACATGTTTGGTTTTGGAGTTATGTTTTGATAACTTTCATATTTAGTAGGACTGTTATACTGTCATATTGAATAAAAAAAACTAGCTTGTGTCTTTGATATCCTTACAAAAGATCATTTTTCTAGTAAAACTAACAAAGATACATGTCTCCAGGCATTATTAGCCATTTTGCATGGGTTGTTTAGGAATTATGTTTAAATACATTTTTATTGCTTTTTTCGCATTATCTCAGGATTCTAAAATCATTACTTTCATATTGAGGAAAAAACTACTTTTTGTTTTTGCAAACCTTACAGACTCACATAAATACATTATTATAGGCAATTTTACACATGACACACGTTTGGTTCTGGAGTTATGTTTATATAACTTTCATATTTAGTATGACTGTTATACTGTCTTATTGAATAAAAACAACTAGCTTGTGTCTTTGCAAACTTTACAAAAGATACATTTTCTAGTAAAACTAACAAAAATACATGTCTCCAGGCATTATTACCCATTTTGCCTGGGTTGTTTAGGAGTTATGTTTAAATAATTTTTTATTGCTTTTTTCGCATTATCTCAGGATTCTAAGATCATTACTTTCATATTGAGTAAAAAACTAGTTTTTGTTTTTGCAAACCTTACAAACTCACATTAATACATTATTACAGGCATTTTTAGACATGACACATGTTTGGTTTTGGAGTTATGTTTATATAACTTTCATATTTAATATGACTGTTATACTGTCATATTGAATAAAAAAAAACTGGCTTGTGTCTTTGCAAACTTTACAAAAGATAATTTTTCCAGTAAAACTAACAAAGATACATGTTTCCAGGCATTATTAGCCATTTTGCATATGTTGTTTAGGAGTAATGTTTAAATACATTTTTATTGCTTTTTTCGCATTATCTCAGGATTTTAAGAACATTACAGTCATATTGAGGAAAAAAACTACTTTTTGTGTTTGCAAGATTTAAAAAAGCATGTGTTTCGAGTAAAACGGCCAAGGATGCATTATTTCAGGCATTATTAGCCATTTTTCATGTGTGGTTTGAGTTATGGTAAAATTACTGTCATATACTGTCAGTTATGACATAGTAAGTAAAACCTAATTTATGTATTTGCAAACCTTACAAAATCATTTAAATCTAGTAAAACTCACATGGATTCAATATTACAGACATTTTTAGACATTTTGCATGTTTGGTTTAGGAATTATGTTGGAATCATTTTTATTAATTTGTTCGTATTTTCTCAGTATTTTAGAACATTACTGTCATATTGAGTAAAAAAATAATTTTTGTGTTTGCAAGCCTTAAAAAAGCATATGTTTCGAGTAAAACTTACAAGAATGCATTATTTCAGGCATTGTTAATCATTTTTCATGTGTAGTTTAAGAGTTATGTTTAAATAACTGTCATATTGAGTGTGGCAGTTATACTGTCATATTGAGTAAAAAAAACTAACCTGTCTTTGCAAACCTTACAAAAGAAAATGTTTCTAGTAACACTCACAAAGATAAATTTTTGCACGCATTATTAGACATGTTTCATGTGTGGTTAGGAGTTATAAATAAATAATTGTCATATTGAGTGTTACAGTTTTAATGTCATTATGTGTAAAACCTAATTTTTGTATTTGCAAACCTTACAAAAACAATTGATTCTAGTAAAAGTTATATAGATTCAATATTACAGGCATTTTTAGACAATTTACATGTTTGGTTTAAAATTTGTGTTTGAATACATTTGTATTGCTTTTTTCGAATTATCTCAGGATTCTAAGAACATTACTTTCATATTGAGTAAAAAAACTACTTTTTGTTTTTGCAAACCTTACAAACTCACATAAATACATTATTACAGGCATTTTTAGACATGACACATGTTTGGTTTTGGAGTTATGTTTATATAACTTTCATATTTAGTATGACTGTTATACTGTCATATTGAATAAAAAAAAATTGGCTTGTGTCTTTGCAAACTTTACAAAAGATCATTTTTCCAGTAAAACTAACAAAGATACATGTTTCCAGGCATTATTAGCCATTTTGCATATGTTGTTTAGGAGTAATGTTTAAATACATTTTTATTGCTTTTTTCGCATTATCTCAGGATTTTAAGAACATTACAGTCATATTGAGGAAAAAAACTACTTTTTGTGTTTGCAAGATTTAAAAAAGCATGTGTTTCGAGTAAAACGGCCAAGGATGCATTATTTCAGGCATTATTAGCCATTTTTCATGTGTGGTTTGAGTTATGGTTAAATTACTGTCATATACTGTCAGTTATGACATAGTAAGTAAAACCTAATTTATGTATTTGCAAACCTTACAAAATCATTTAAATCTAGTAAAACTCACATGGATTCAATATTACAGACATTTTTAGACATTTTGCATGTTTGGTTTAGGAATTATGTTGGAATCATTTTTATTAATTTGTTCGTATTTTCTCAGTATTTTAGAACATTACTGTCATATTGAGTAAAAAAATAATTTTTGTGTTTGCAAGCCTTAAAAAAGCATATGTTTCGAGTAAAACTTACAAGAATGCATTATTTCAGGCATTGTTAATCATTTTTCATGTGTAGTTTAAGAGTTATGTTTAAATAACTGTCATATTGAGTGTGGCAGTTATACTGTCATATTGAGTAAAAAAAACTAACCTGTCTTTGCAAACCTTACAAAAGAAAATGTTTCTAGTAACACTCACAAAGATAAATTTTTGCACGCATTATTAGACATGTTTCATGTGTGGTTAGGAGTTATAAATAAATAATTGTCATATTGAGTGTTACAGTTTTAATGTCATTATGTGTAAAACCTAATTTTTGTATTTGCAAACCTTACAAAAACAATTGATTCTAGTAAAACTTATATAGATTCAATATTACAGGCATTTTTAGACAATTTACATGTTTGGTTTAAAATTTGTGTTTGAATACATTTGTATTGCTTTTTTCGAATTATCTCAGGATTCTAAGAACATTACTTTCATATTGAGTAAAAAACTACTTTTTGTTTTTGCAAACCTTACAAACTCACATAAATACATTATTACAGGCATTTTTAGACATGACACATGTTTGGTTTTGGAGTTATGTTTATATAACTTTCATATTTAGTATGACTGTTATACTGTCATATTGAATAAAAAAAACTAGCTTGTGTCTTTGATATCTTTACAAAAGATCATTTTTTTAAACTAACAACGTTACATGTCTCCCTAGGTATTATTAGCCATTTTGCATGTGTTGTTTAGGAGTTAGGTTTAAATACATTTTTATTGCTTTTTTCCCTTTATCTCAGTGTTCTAAGAACATTACAGTCAAGTAAAAAAATACTTTTTGTGTTTGCAAAATGTAAAACTCAGTAAAACTCCCAATGATTCATTATTTCAGGCATTATTAGCCATTTTTTTGTGTGGTTTATGAGTTATGTTTAAATAACTGTCATATTGAGTGTGATTTTGTCATTGTGAGTAAAACCTAATTTTTGTATTTGCAAACCTTACAAAAACAACCGATTCTAGGAAAACTCACATTGATACAATATTACAGGCATGTTTGGGCAGATTGCATGTTTGGTTTTGGAGTTATATTTATATAACCTGCTTTCTGAGCCGCCACCTTTGTGGTTTGCGTGTCCCACTGATCCAGGAACTATGTTGTCCGGGGGCTTCTATGGTCTCCCAAGACAAACAGGTCCTAGGTGAGGGATCAGACAAAGAGCAGCTCAAAGACCTTTATTAAAAGTACAATTGAGGACCTAGATTTTTTCTCGCCCGGACGCAGGTCACCGTGGCTCCCCTGTGGAGCCAGGCCCAGAGGTGTGGCACGATGGCGATTGACGGGCCTGTCCCCATGGGGCCCAGCCGTGCTCAGCTCGAAGAGGCAACGTGGATCCCCCCTCCAGGGCTCACCACTCATGGGCTGGGTCATAGAGGGTGCAGTGTGAGCTGGGCGGCAGCCGAAGGCAGGGTACTTGGTGGTCCGATTATCGGCTACATAAGCTCGCTCTTGGGACATGGAACGTCACCTCGCTGGGAGGGAAGGAGCCTGAGCTGGTGCATGAGGTGGAGACGTTCCCGGCTAGATATAGTTGGACTCACAGCAAGGGCTCTGGAACCTGTTCTCTCAGAGGGGCTGGACTGAGCTGAACTTTCATTACTTGCAACGCCAGAGTGGAAGAGATTCCACACTGGCGTTGCATCTAATGAGAGGCTGGGGTGGCAATTCTTGTTGCCCCCCGGCTCAAAGCCTGCACGTTGGACTTTAAACCCAATAGACGAGATGGTAGCTTCCTTCAGCCTTCGGGTTGGGTGACGGGTCCTGACTGTTGTTTGTGTTTACACACCAAACAGCAGCTCAGAGTACCAACTCTTTTTGGATTCCCTTGAGGGAGTACTGGAGAGTGCTCCCTCGGGTGATTCCCTTGTTCTGCTGGTGGACTTGAACGCTATGTTGGCAACGACAGTGAAACCTGGAGAGTCGTGATTGGGAAAAATGGCCACCCGGATCTGAACCCAAGTGGTGCTTTGTTATTGGACTTTTGTGCTTGTCACGGATTGTCCATAACAAACACAATGTTCAAACATAAGGGTGTCCATATGTGCACTTGGCACAAGGACACCCTCGGCCGCATGATTGACTTTGTAGTTGTGTCATGGGATTTGCGGCCTCATGTTTTGGACACTCGGTGAAGAGAGGGGCAGAGCTTTCCACCAACCACCACCTGGTGGTGAGCTGGCTCCGATGTTAGGGGAGGATGCCGGTCAGACCTGGCAGGCCCAAACGCATTGTATGGGTCTGCTGGGAACACCTAGCAGAGTCTCCTGAAGAACTTTGAACATGTCCGGAAGAACTTTGAACATGTCACGAGGGAGGTGCTGGACATTGAGTCTGAGTGGACCATGTTCCGTTCCTCTCTTGTTGAGCCAGCTGATTGAAGCTGTGGCCGCAAGGTGTTTGGTGCCTGTCGTGGCGGTAATCCACCAGCAGTGAGGGATGCTGTCAAGCTGAAGAAAGAGCCACCGGGTCCTTTTGGCTCATGGGACTCCAGAGGCAGTGGGCATACCGACAGGCCAAGCGAGACCTCCTCAGTCCCACCAACACGTCTTCCTATGAGGAAACAGTGCCTGGGAAGTCTGTGGTGGGCTCTCCTATTTCTGGGGCTGAGGTTGCCAAGGTAGTTAAAAAGCTCCTCGGTGGCAAGGCCCCGGGGGTATGAGCTCCGTCCGGAGTTCCTTAAGGCTCTGGATGCTGTGGGGCAGTCTTGGTTGACAAGACTCTGCAACATTGCGTCTACATCGGGGGCGGTACCTCTGGATTGGCAGACCGGGGTGGTGGTTCCTCTCTTTAAGAAGGGGACCGGAGGGTGTGTTCCAACTATCGTAGATCACACTCCTCAGCCTTCCCGGTAAGGTCTATTCATGTGTAATGGAGAGGAGGAACCTCGGATCCAGGACGAACAGTGTGGTTTTCGTCCTGGTCGTGGAACGGTAGACCAGCTCTATACTCTCGGCAGGGTCCTTGAGTGTGCATGGGAGTTTGCCCAACCAGTCTACATAAGTTTTGTGGACTTGGAGAAGACATTCGACCTTGGCCCCCGGTAAATCCTGTGGGGAGTGCTCAGAGAGTATGGAGTATCGGCATGTCTGATTGTGGTGGGTGTCTCCCTGTATGATCAGTGTCAGAGCTTGGTCCGCATTGCCGGCAGTATGTCGGACCCCTTTCCAGTGAGGGTTGGACTCCGCTAAGGCTGCCCTTTGTCACCGATTCTGTTCATAACTTTAATGGACAGAATATCTAGGCGCAGTCATGGCTTTGAGGATCCCCTCAACGCCATGACTGCGCCTGGTTTGGTGGCTGCAGGATTAGGTCTCTGCTTTTTGCAGATGATGTGGTCCTGATGGCTTCAACTGGCCAAGATCTTCAGCTTTCATTGGATCGGTTCGCAGTGAAGCGACTGGGATGAGAATCAGCACCTCCAAGTCAGAGTCCATGGTTCTCGCCCGGGAAAGGGTGGAGTGCCATCTCGAGGTTTGGAAAGAGATCTTTCCCCAAGTGAAGGAGTTCAAGTACCTAGGAGTCTTGTTCACGAGTGAGGATAGAGTGGATTGTGAGATCTACAGGCGGATCGGTGCGGCGTCTTCAGTAATGAGGACGCTATATCGATCCGTTGTGGTGAAGAAGGAGCTGAGCCAGAAGGAAAAGCTTTCAATTTACCGGTCGATCAACGTTCCCATCCTCACCTATGGTCATGAGCTTTGGGTTATGACCGAAAGGACAAGGTCACGGGTACAAGCGGCCGAAATGAGTTTCATCCGCCGGGTGGTGGGTCTCTCCCTTAGAGATAGGGTGAGAAGCTCTGTCATCTGGGAGGAACTCAGTGTAAAGCCGCTGCTCCTCCACATTGAGAGGAGCCAGATGAGGTGGTTCGGGCATCTGCTCAGGATGCCACCCGAACGCCTCCCTAGGTCCGAACGGCAGGAGGCCATGGGGAAGACCTAGGATACATTGGAAAGACTATGGCCTGGGAACGCCTCGGGATCCTCCGAGAAGAGCTGGACGAAGTGGCTGGGGAGAGGGAAGTCTGGGCTCTCTGCTTAGGCTGCTGCCCCCGCAACCCGACCTCGGATAAGCGGAAGAAAATGGATGGATTTAGTATGACAGTTATACTGTCATATTGAGTGTGACAGTATACTGTCATAAAACCCAATTTTTGTATTTGCAAACCTGATTCTAGTAAAACTCACATCTATACAATATTACAGGCAATTTTGGACATAATGCACGTTTGGTTTTGGAGTTATGTTTATATAACTTTAATATATAGTATGACATCTATACTGTTATAATGAGTAAAAAAACTAACTTGTGTCTGTCATAAAACTCAATTT